>NW_020954576.1:13293668-13407865 GCF_900497805.2 Vombatus ursinus
AGAGAGAGAGAGAGAGAGAGAGAGAGAGAGAGAGAGAGAGAGAGAGAACACATGGGTGGGTGTGGTTCACAGAATATCTCTAGACAGGTTCCTTTCCATAGGAGTTCTCTTATCCTCAGAATTTGAGCCAGAGGATCTTTTCCTACCAGCATTCCAAAATGAAAAGGTTATTTTTTTTAAATTTGGAGTCTGAATCTATGCTCTGCCACTTACTTTTGTGATTATGACTAAGTAACTCTTAAATTATACTTTATTTATTAATTATAATTTATTTATTTTAACATTATTTTTTAAAATTTTGAACTCCAAATTATTTCCCTCCAGCCCTTCCCTTGCCCGTTGAAGGCAAGCAATATGATAACAATTATACATGTGAAATCATGCAAAACGTGTTTACATATTTAAGCAATATTGCAAAACAAACAAATAAACAAGAAAAGCAAAATTAACAAAAAGTATGCATCAATCTGCACTCAGAATTCTTTAGTTCTCTTTTTGGATTGTAGATAGCATTTTTCATCCTAAATCTTCTACAATTATGACCAAGTAACTCTTAACTTCTTTAAGGTCACATTCATAGGTCTAGATTAATGATGATCTTTAAACATTTTTTAAATAATTTATTTTTAACACTCATTTTTAAAAATTTTGAGTTCCAAATTCTCTCCCTCCCTTCCACACTTCCCCCACCCATGGAGAATGGAAGCAGTATGACATCAGTTATACAGGTGAAGTCTTACAAAACATATTTCCATATTAGCAATGTTGCAAAATAAATAAAAAGCAAGAAACATGAAGAAAGTGGGAAAAGTATGCTTCAATCTGCAGAGTTCATAATTTGTTTCTTTGAAAGTAGATAGTAATTTTCATCATCAGTCCTTCAGAATTATCTTGGATCACTGTATTGATCACAATAGCTAAGTCTTTCACAGTTGATTACCATTACAATATTGCTGTTACTGTATGCAATATTCTCCTGGTTCTGCTCATTTCATTTTCCATCATTTCATAGAAGTCTTTCCAGGATATTCTGAAACCACTTTGCTTGTCATGTCTTATAGCACAATAGTATTCCGTCACAATCATGTATAACAACTTGTTCATTCATTCCCCAATTGATGGGCATTCCTTCAAGGTCCATTTCTTAGTCACCACAAAAAGAGCTGCTGTAAATGTTTTTGTACCTATAGATACTTTCCCCTTTTCTTTGATCTCTTTGTGATACAGACCAAGTAGTGGTATTGCAGTGGTATGAAGAGTTTCATAGCCCTTTGAGCATAGTTCCAAATTGTTCTTCTGAATATTTGGATAAGTTCACAATTCTATCAATTGTACATTAATGTACCAATTTTTTCTATTCCTTACAGCATTTATCATTTTCCCATTTTGTAATGTTAGCCAATCTTCCAGGTATGAGGGGTACCTTGGTATTGTTTTAATTTGCATTTCTCTAATCAATAGTAATTTAGAATATTTTTTCATGTTATTTGATTGCTTTAGTTTTTTTCTTCTGAAAATTGCCTGTTCATAATCTTTGACCACTTGTCAATTGGGGAATGGCTCTTATTTTTTAATAAATTTTATTTAGTTCCCTATATTTTTGAGGAATGAAGCCTCAGAGTAAAGGCTTTTGACAGGATTGGTTTTGTTTGTGCAAAAATATTTTAATTTCATGTAATCAAAATTAATCATTTTACTTCTATGATACTCTTTATATATTATTTGATCATAAACTCTTCCCATAACTCTCATAGGTACATTTTTCCATGCTCCTCTTATTTGTTTGTGATATGAGCCTTCATATAAAAATCATCCCATTTTAATCTTGTTTTGGTATACAATTGTTAGATGGTGGCCCATGTCTCATTTCTGCAAAACTCCTCTCTAGCTGTCCCAGCAATTATTTGTCAGTTGTTGAGTTCTTGCTCCCAACTCTTAAATCTTTGAGTTTAGCAAATCCTATATAATTTCCTACTGTTTATTATGTAACTAATCTATTCCATGGATCCTATGCCTTCTTAGTCAGTACTAGATTGTTTGATGATGAACGCTTAGTAATATAGTTTGAAATCTGATATTGCTAGGCTGCTTTCCTTCACTTTTTTTTCCATTGATTCTCTTGATATTGTTGACCTTTTATTCTTTCAGATAATTTTTTTACTAATTTTTATTAATTTTTCTAACTCTATAAAATATTTCTTTGGTAGTCTTATTGCTATGACACTAAATAAGTAAGTTAATTTAGGTAGAATTGTGATTTTTCTTATTTTGGCTCAGTCAGCTCATGAGCAATTAATGTTTCTCCTATTGTTTGTTTTGTTTGTTGATGTTATTGGATCATTTTTCAGTCATGTCTGACCCATTTGTGACACTATTTGGGATTTTCTTGGCAAAGATACTGGAGTGGTTTGCCATTTCTTTCTCCAGCTTATTTTATAGATGAGGAGTTGAGGCACCCAGGGTTAAGATTTTAGTTGCAAATTTTCTCTATCCCTCCCAGCTCTCTGTTTTTATATAAATAAAACAAATGTAACCGAGATCAGAAGGAAAGCAGAAAAATGGGAAAAAATTATAGACAGATTCTCAGATAAAAATATGAGTCATCCTCAATTGATAGATGGTCAAAGGATATGAACAGGCAGTTTTCCGATGAAGAAATCAAAACAATTTAGAGTCATATGAAAAATGCTCTAAATCATTATTGATTAGGGAATTGCAAATTAGAACAACTTTAAGATACCATTTTACACATATCAGATTGGCTAAAAATGATTGAAGGGGAAAGCAACATGTTGGATGGTATATGTAGCAATTGGTATGCTGATTCACTGTTGGTACAACTGTGAACTGATACAACTGTTTTGGAGAACAATCTGGAATTGTGCCCAAAGTGTTATTAAAATGCCTATAATCTTTGACCCAGCAATTCCGCTACTAGGTCTATTTCAAAAATGATTAGAGAAAAAGGAAAATAACCTATATGTTCTAAATTATTTGTAGCAGTTCTCTTTGTGGTGGCAAAGAACAAGAAATTGCTGGGATGTCTGTTAACTGGGGAATGGCTGAACAAGTTGTGGCATATGATTGTGATGGAATAATAGCATGCTTTAAGAAATGATGAGCTCAATGATCTTAGGAAAAACATAGATAGACCTGCAAGAAATAATGAAGAATGAAATAAGTTGTACCAAGACAACATTGTATACAGTAATAACAGTATTATTTAAGAACAACTTTGAATGACTAAGTCATTTTGACTATTAGAAATACCCAAATTAACTACAAAGTACACATGAAGGAAGATGTTATCTACATCCAGAGAAAGAATTGATAAATAGAAGTATGTACAGAATGGTTTTATACACACATATATATTTATGTCTAATGGTAGTCATCTCTAGGATAAGGGAAATGGAGGGAAGATAAAAAGATAAAAAAGAAAAAAAAGAAACTATATATTTAAAAGGAATAGCAAGTTATACATAAGAGCTGCAGTTTCATATACAATTATCTTTTTTCCATTCTACTATATTAAAGAAATATTTGTTTTATTTCTTAAATTCAGAAGGAAAAAAAAAGATGATGTCTAGGCTCATTTTTTGATCATGACTTTTAGGTAATACGATAATTTTTAAACTATCTCTCCTGGATCTGTTTTCCAGATCAGTTGTTTTTCCAATGAGATATTTCACATTTTCTTCCATTTTTTCATCCTTTTGATTTTGTTTTATTGTTTCTTGACATGTCATAAAGTCATTAGCTTTCTCTTGCCCAATTTTAATTTTTAAGGAATTATTTTCTTCGTGAGTTTTTACACCTCCTTTTCCATTTGTCCAATTCTGCTTTTTAATGAGTTCTCTTCAATGAATTTTTGTATGTTTTTTTCCATTTGGCCAATTCTGCTTTCAAGACATTCTTTTCTCATTGGGTTTTTATGCCTCTTTTACCATTTGGCCTATTTTGTTTTTAAAGGTGTAATTTTCTTTAAAATTTTTTTCTGCCTCTTTTACCAAGCTTTTGACTCTATTTTCAGCATGTTCTTGCGTCACTCTAATTTCTTTTCCCAATTTTTCCTCTAGCTCTTTTACTTGATTTTAAAAATCCTTTTTGAGCTCTTTCATGGCCTGGGACCAATTCATATTTATTTTTTGAAGCTTCTGATGTAGCAATTTTGACTTTGTGGTTTTCTGAGTTTGTTTGGATTTTCCCTATCACCATAGTAACTTTCTATAATCAGAATCTTTTCCTGCTGTTTGCTCATTTTTTACAGCCTATTTTTTTTTTTACTTATAACTATGCTAAAGTAGGGCTTTGTTTCTAGAGTGGAGGGAGCACTGTCCCAAGCTTTAGGATTTTTTGTGACACTGTTTTTAGATATAATTAAGGGGACCCGTAAGTTTTTGGTTCCTCCAAGGTGGTATGATCTAAAGAGAGGTGTTTATTACTCTCCTGTCCTGTATTATGGTCTGTGAGTGACCACAAGCACTCTTTTCTGCCCTGGAACTGTGACAAGGGTCACAGCTCCAATTCAGTCACAAGTTCTGGTATGCTAATGCTCTTCCTTGTTCTGGGACTGAGAACTCTGAACAATGACCTAGATCCAAGTATGGACAAGGCAATGGGGTCCTGCTCCCAGTGCCAGCAAAGGGACCCCTGTAATCTCCTTCTGACCAGTTGTCTAGCCCCTTACCATCTGTGTGCTGAGAGGTCCTGAAACTCCCCAGTGCCTCCATTGATTCAGTAACTTCCAAGGCCTACTGCTAGTTTGTTGGGGCCCAATCTGTGCTGGTGTGGCCTGGGCTGGACTGCACTCCACTCTCATCCTGGTGCCACAGACTTTTTCTGCTGACCCTCTAAGTTGTCTTGGGCTGGAAAATTGTTTCACCCCATTCTTTTATGGGTTCTGCAGCTCTAGAATTAGTTTTGAGGCATTATTTAAAGTTGTTCAGAGGAGTTTTACAGAGAGCTCCAGCAATTCCCTACCTTTTCTCTGCCATGTTGGCTTCTCCCTACAGTTATTTTAAATGGAATATCTTTTTTATCTCTTCAGTTGGACTTTGTTGGTAATATATAAACATGCTAATGATTAATATATGTTTATTTTATGTCCTGCAACTTTACTAAAATTGTTAATTATGTCAACTAGTGTTTTTAGTTGATTCTCTAGGGTTCTCTCTAGGTATTTCATTATATCATCTGCAAAGAGTGATAATAAAACAAAGTGTTGAGCCTCCCATTGTAGGAACCTGGATCTAATAGTTCACTTTCTTAGCCTGAGAGAGCAGCTACTTATTGGGTGTATAAACTAAAACCTTCCTTGATCTACAGCTACGGATCCAAGTAGCATTTCCCGAGGAAGCTAATGCTACTTTTTATCAGCACACTAATAGATCTTTTCTCTTTAGTGTGGTTCCTCAGTTTGTTTGACTTCTAGTCTGCTGATGTATTGGTGGGTGAGATTCTCCCAGAGATCTCCCTGGTTAAGAAATTCTGGGACAGTGGTGAGCAGTCCAGAGGTAATCAAGTAGGAACTTTGCACCTAGTTTATACCTACCTAGTCTTGTAATTTAATTGCATACACAGTTTTTCTAGTACGGTAGAACATGATTGAAATTGTGTTGTATTTGCATAGCCTGTGAGAAGCCAAGGTTACCTCTCTGCCCTGATGAATTATCACTGTGAGATATTAGTGGAAGATGATAACATTGAAAAAAATCATCTCTTATTATTTTTGGCATTTTAGCAACAATGCAGTATAGTGGATAGAAACCTACATTTAGGACTACCTGGGTTTAAATGCCTCTTCTAAAACTGTGTTATCCTGGTTACATCATTTAACTTCATGGATTCATCCAAAGACTTCTCTACATTTCATTCCTTTTTCTTATCAACTGACTTGCCTCCCTGACCAGAAACTAGTGTTTTTGAAGACTTTACTCTTGGAAACCTCACTGTCCTGCTTGCACTTACCATCCATTTCTACTTCTGAAATATATTCAAATTAGTTCCACCATGGTTCCTGGAAAGGTTGTGTTGATATATTCCCCTGCCATCCCAGTACCTTTCTGAACCAATATATCCCTCATTGGCTACCATCCCTATTGGTTGTCTCCCTCTATCAGAATTTAAGTTCCCCCAAAACAAGAACATTTTTATTTATATTATTAACAACCACCAATGTTTGACACAGAGTAAATGTTTAATAAATACTCTTTCATGGGTAGCTAGATGGTGCAGTAGGTAGAGCACTGAGTCTAGAGTCAAGAAAACCTGAGTTCAAATTTGACCTCAGGTTCTTTCTAGTTGTGTGAACCTGGTAAAATCACTTAACTTTTTTCTTTGCCTCAGTTTCTTCATCTGAAAAATAGGCATATTAAAAGTATGGGGTTGTGGTGAGGATCAAATGAAATGATAATTGTTCCTGGCTATATAAATGTTACCTATTGTTATTATTATTTTTATAATTTATTTATTCATGCATTCATTCATTAAGTTACAAAAAATATTGTTGGCTGCTCAAAGGGTATTCTCACATTGATGAAATCACAGGGGTCCTTCCTCTATCATATTCATTTTATCGCTTGACAGTTAAAGAATGTTTTTTTTCTTTTTCTCTTTTGATCCTCAATAATCCAGTAAGGTAACTAGGGTATTTGGACTCAAAATAGATAAACCACTAGTCCAAGGTCATCCAGCCAATTTTGAACTCTGGAAAGTAGTTAAGGAAGTTCTTCTTCCTATAGAACATGCATTCTCTTTGCTAGAGCAGTGCTCCTCCTGAGAAATTTGCATTTTAAAAATAGACCTCAAGGAGAAGATAACATTTAGCCCAAAGAAGTATGATGTTATCATTTAATTAAAATATTCCAGTTCCTTCCCTAACAAGGACTGCACATCTCTGCTTTCCAAACTGAGCAAAATATTGCAACAAATCTGAGGCCCTACTCTAATCTCTACTCTAAACGTATCCTACACAACTCTATTAAAATATTAAGTTCAAAAATAAAATCCAGGTTTTTGAAAGGGAAAAGGCGCATACCTTCAATGATGGAATTTAGATACTGTGGCACACAGATCATGGAATCTCAGAGTTTGAGAGTTGGAGGGGGCCAAACCAAGCACAAAAATCACCCTCATTCTCTGACAAACGGGCATCCAAATGGACCTGAAGGCTTCCAAGGTCTTTAAGGCACCAAGGCCAGGAGGATGGTGGCTACCAGCAAACCTTTTTCAGGCACCTCAAATCAAAGGATCACAGATTTAGAACAGATTTTAGAGGCCGCCTCGTCCATTCTTATCATTTTACAGATGAGACTGAAGCACAGAGAGGTGACCGGGGGTCATAAAATCAGTAAGAGGCAAAGGTGGGATTTGAACCCAAGTCATCAACTTTCAAATGCATTGTTTTATTGCATTACCTCCATGTGGTATGGTTCACTGTCCATCTTGCTTGTATGTAAGTTTGGCTTTTTTCAAAAGTAGGAAGTGGCTCAGTGGATAGAATACTGGACTTGGAAACAGCAAAACCAGAGTTCAAATTCAAATGCCACCTCTGTCACTTAATTTCCATTAGTCTCAGTTTCTTCATCTATAAAATGGGGATAATAAATAATGCTTACATCAGAGGATTGTCTTGAAGCTAAAATAAGATAACATTTGTAAAGTGATTTGTAAACCTTAAAGTGATGTATAAATGCTAGCTATCATTATTGTTATGAAGATTGAAAAATAAAGGTGAAAATAGATACATTTCAGGTTGTCATATTGAAAAGAATATCATTGGGACCCCAAAATTTGAATTTCTAGGTATTAAATGTTTAGGGAAAGGAGGAGTAAATTCTTGGGACAGCAAAGCCAGTAGAAGACTGAGGTGTGGTGATGAAACAGAACCAGAATGAATTGAGTGGTTGGTAGAGATATTCCTATAATTCTTGATTTGTTCCTAATTCTGTTTTTAGATTTCACAAGGTCTTCAGAGTCCAATGTGAACCTACCCTCCTTTTTGCCCTGTTTATAGCTCACATAATAATAGCTTACATTTATGGTAACAAAGTTCAATCATGAATAATATCTCATTTGATTTTCACAGCAACCCTGAGAGGTAGGTAGGGCATGAGTTATTTCCATTTTGCCATTGAGGAAACTGAGGCTTCCAGAGGTTAAGGAAGGGTAGGGTGTGAAAGATAGGCCCTTGGCATCTTATCTTGGGTTTGCCTACTTTAAATGCATGCTCTTTTCACTGCTCCATGAAAATTTAAACATTTCTTGCTGAATGCAAACTTTTTGCTTCTTTCCCTTTAAGGCACAAAGCAGCAGTGAGGCACTGACTTGATATTTGATTTTGACTGAAAGTCCATTTCTAATTCTACTCATAACACCACACTGCCTTTCTCCAATATGCTAGAACTGCTTCTTGCTCTCTAGGGTTTACTGCTGGCTATTTCAGTTTGGCTCTGAGCATCTCTAGTTCTAAGACCTTTTAAGACTGCATATGGGAGGTCATCATATGGGAAACGGCCATAAATCCAGTGGATTTTAGGACAGGACTCTCTCTACCGGGTCAGTTGCCATGGACCAAAAGATTTTGGAGCCTTACTCAATACATGTTGAAACAGGCCACTATACCTTTTCCTAGTGACTCACAAGGATTCCTGGTATGTGGACAAGCACCCTAGTTACCATATCATTTTTCCTTTTTTGGGGGCAGTGGCTAGAATTTTTAGTAAGAAGGAGAGGTCAGCTGACAGCAGCCATTAGCACCACATACCTTTGCCCTCTCCTATCTACAGCACTTATTGTACATCTGTATGCACACATACCTCTTTTGTTATTCCAGTAATAAATTCCTATAAATCAAAATCAACTTCTTAGGATAAGTTTGTGAACCTTTCCTGGGGTACTATAAGGCAAGTCAGATAAGGAGGTACCTAGGTGACCCAGTGAATAAAGCACTGGGCCTGGAGTCAGGAAGAGCTGAATTTAAACCCAGCCTCCATCCTTGTTAGCTGTATAATCCTGGGTAAATCACAACCTCTGTCTCTATCAGTCCCTTCAACTGCAAAATGGGGCTAATAATGTCAACTGCCATCAAGATCAGATGAGATAATAATTATGAAGTGCTTAGCACAGTGCCCTACACATTTGTTCAGTTGATTTTCAGTCATATCCAACTCTTTGTGACCCCATTTGGAATGTTCTTGGCAAAGATACTGGAGCAGTTTGCCATTTCCTTCTCTAGCTCATTCTCCAGATGAGGAAACTGAAGCAAACAGGGTTAAGTGACTTACCCAGGGTCACATAGCTAGTAAGTATCTGAGGCCAGATTTGAACTCAGGAAGATGAGTCTTCCTTACTCTAGGTCCAGCATTCCATCACTGTGCCACCTACCTGCCCTGGCATATAATAGGTGCTTAATAAATGTTTATTTCTTTCCTCATAAGATTTAGATCTGAGAAAGACCTTAGAGGTCATTTAGCCTACTTTTCATTCCTCATTTTAAAGATGAAGAAACTGAGCTCCAGAGAGAAAAAGTGACTTTTCTGGTGACATAGATAGTAAATGGCAGCCCTAGGATTTGAACCTGATCCTTTGATACCTCATTGGTTGCCCTTTCTACTCTACCACACAACACTGGTGTAATTTAAATATTGAGATCACTCTAACGAACTCCTGACTACCTAATGGCAAGCACTGTTGACCCAATCATTTGCCTTATTCAAATATAGCTTAGTTTAAGAGCAATTCAATTCAATGGACATTTAGTAAGCACTTACTATATGCTCAGCATTGTGCTAGTTTGAGTGATGCCTATTTTTATAGTGATTAGAGTATTAGAGTAGGGTATGATAATTATACTACTAATAAAAGCTAGCATTTATACAGCTCTTTAAGTTTTTACAAACCACTTTACAAATATATAATTTGATTCTCACAACAACACTGTGAGATAAGTGCTATCATTATTCTCATTTTATAGATGTAGAAACTGAGGCTGGAAAGGTTAAGTGACTTGCTTAGGGTCACACAATTTTTAATTGTGGAAGGCTAGATTTGATCTTAGGTCTTCCTGACTCCAGTTCAAAGCACTCTATCCACTGGGAATCCTAGATGCCTAAATATAACGTACAATACAAAACATAACCCAAAAAATGGCCAATGATAAGTTCATCAAAAGGACATTAACAAAATGTTGAGTTTTATAGAGTACTTCTATATTCATACTCTAATATTAATTATCTGTGTAAGACACAACCTCCCTCAAACTCAGTTCCTTGTGAGGGGTACTACAGATACTATTATCCTCATTTTATAGATGAAAAAACTGAAGCTGGGAGAGATGAAGTGACTTATCCAGGACTACACAGCTACTAAGTATGAGGGATAGGTTGTGAACTTAGGTCTTTCTGACTCCAAGCCCAAACTTTACTATGCCATTCTGAATCTCTTTTATCTGTTGCCAAAGTCATTACCAGCTTGGGAAAGGAGAAGATAATGGTCAGCAAAGGCCTTCTAGAAAAGGAACTTACGTAACAGTCCTTTGAGTCTGAATAGTTATAAGAATTATATGATGCTTGTGTTTGCTGCAGAAAGACAGTACTTTCAGAGACTGCCATTAGTTATGTTGAACCCTGTCAATTATTATCGCCACTGCAGATGTCACAGAGAAAATATAGGATGATAATGTCAGGTAGCTTAATTTATGTTTCCTAAACAAGATACTGATTCTCCAGAATGGAGTCATTTAATGGTAAAACAAAGTAGGATACCATTGTTTCTAGCTCCATGGGAGAATGTGTTTTGACTAATTCAACTTAGAAATCAGCGTGGGACATGAGAATTAGCCCAGCATTGAGTATAGAATTAGAGCTGTCTAAAAATGAAATGGTCTGCCTCAGGGGATAATGAGTTCCCCATCACTCCAAGTCTTTAAGTTGACACTGGGGAAGCAAATATTGTGAATGTTGTAGACAGGAGTCATGATTTAGATTGGGGTTGGACTAGGTGACTTCTGAGTACTCTTCTATCTCTGTAATTCTATAATAATAACAACAATCAATTAAAAGAATTTATTAAGCACTTACTATGTGTCGGAAACTGCGCTAAGCACTGGAGATACAAACAAGGGCAAAAAATATGCTCCCTATCCTAGAGTAGCTCATTAGAAAATGGAGAAGATAGCATGTAAATAATGATGTACATATAAGATATAGCCAGAGTAGCTGAAAGGTGATCTCAGAGGGAATGCCTCAGTAGCTATGGAGAAAAGGAAAGACCTCCTTTGGAAGGTGGAATTTGAGGTGGGAAAAAGGTCTTGAAGGACGTTAGGGAATAAAAAGATGGAGGTGAAGAGGGAGAGCATGCCAGGCATGGAGTTTAGTTGGTACAAAAGCACAAAAGGGTTAGGAGATGGAGTATTGAATGTGAGAACTGGCAGATAGGTCAGTGTAAGAGGAATGTATGAAGGGTAGTAAAGTGCAAGGAGACTCAAAAGTTAGGAAAGGACCAGATTGTGAAGATCTCCAAGTGCCAAACAGGACTTTATATTTGTTCCTGGGCATAATAAGGGAGAAAGAGCATTCCAGGTGTGTGAAACAGCCAGAGAAAACTCTCACAGTCAGAGGATAGAGTATTATGTTTGAGGAACAACAAGGAAGTCAGTGGACAGATATAAGAAATATTGTTTGTGTATCATTGACCAAGGAGCAGCTAGGTGGTGCAGAGGATATAGCCCTGGGCTTGGAATCAAAAAGACTCATCTTCATTAGTTCAATTCTGGACTCAGACACTTACTAGCTATGTGACCCTGGGCAAGTCACTTAACCTTGTTTGCCTCAGTTTCCTCATCTGTAAAATGAGCTGGAGAAGAAAATGGCAACCAATCTAGTATCTCTAACAAGAAATCCCCAAATGGGGTCATGAAGAATCAGATATGACTGAAATGACTGAACAACAAAACAAATTATTGACAAGACTTTAGTCATTGATTGACTATAGTAGATTAGGAAAAGGGAAGAGTTAAACATGACAAAGGTTTGAGCATGGGATATGGAGATGACACTGATAGGATGGATGAAATAAGGAGATACTTAAAAAGAGAAATGACATTCATCCAACCTGAATGGGGGTCTTGACTCTTCTTCTTTATCCTTAGGAACCTCATCATTGTAAGTGAATATCTCTTTACTGGTACCTTCTGTCCTCAAACTCGAGTTTGCTGAGTGTGTGGAGGGGTGACATGGTCAAGTTGTTGATTTAGGAAAATCATTTTGGCAACTGAGTGAAGGATGATTTGGGATAGGGGAAAGAGAAGGCAGAAAGACCAATGAATTGACTTTTGCAATGGGCTAAGAGAAAGATGGTGAAGGCCTGTACAAGGGTGGTGACTGTCCGAGTGGAGAGAAGGGAATATAAGTGAAAAATGTTTTCAAGGTAGGAATGACAAGATTTGACAACAGATTGAATATGAAAGGTGAGTTTGAATGAGGATTTGATGATGGTATTGAAGTTGCAGGCCCTTAATATTAGTAGGAAAGTTATGAAGAGGGAAGGGTTAGGGAGAGGGTGGCATGTAGTGAGTTCTGTTACAATCAGGGTGGTGCCTGGACATTCATCACAGAACATTTTGAGAATCTGTACTCCAATGATGCTGGGGAGTGCTCCATATGAGAAGGGGCGCTCACCTGTAATGTGTGCTATCAACCAGTTAGTCAGTAGAGCAAGGAAGCATTTATCTTTTATGTGCCAAGTACTGTGGAAGATTGTGGGGTTACAAAGACAAAAGTGAAACAAATCTATACTCAGACTATACATTCTAAAACTACTATGGCTTCCTATTTTAAGCAATTATTCTTCCCAATTATGTGCTGCATACTGTTTCTGCTGCTAGTAACTTAAAACAGACTTTCTGCTGGGCTTAAAATGTTGTCAGCATTCTCTAAATTTATGTGCCCTGGAACCGAGCCCTAATCACTCTAGTCTAGTTGTGGCTTTGATTATAGCTTTAGATAATAGCACAGATGTGCTTATATGAAACTCAGCTCTATTTAGCAGCAACACACCTTTAATAGGAAATATTAAAAAAATCCAATTTGGGTCTTTTGAGAATGTTGCCAGCATCAGAAGAAAATAATTTGACAATGCAAATTTGTTTTCTCTAGTGAAGAGAATAGACAAGTGGTGATTAAGGTCAAAAAGTCAGTTCCTTCCATTTCAACAAACCCTTCCTGCTCCCTAAACAAACAAGTTCTATTCAGACTGGATCGATGAAAATGCTTGGAGGAATGATCACACATTTTGCTGGTTTTTCTTTTCCTTTGTTAATTTTTGAGAATCAGAATGATTTTGTTATAAATCATTTGACATCGAAATTAATAAGGGGTAAGTTTAATTGCTTTGTGGCATTTTTACCGGCAAGGGAGTACAGTAGGAAACCTGCGTGTATTTTGACAAAAAAGAATGGCTTTATTAGCTATATTTAGCTACCACCCTTTTGTGGAAAATTTTGAAAAGTATATATGTAAGCAAATTCTTATCCTTTGCAATTCTTTAGGAACTTTCTCAGGGAGAAGAAGTAGGTGGATAGGAATAGGAATGGCATATTTATTTGTTCTTTTAAAAGAATTTATCACAAACTTCAGGGTTTTTTTCTCTTTTGGCCCAGGAAAACTAAAATTCTTCTTATTGCCTATTTAATCAATGTACTCAGACCCTAAGACTAGTTCAGAAAAGGGAAGGAAAAAAGACCCTTGGGAAGTGAATTTTCTAGGAACTGACTCTTCCACTGATGAAGATTAATCAGAAGATATATATCACGGGGTGACCACATGTGAGGAATTACTCTTGATGGTAGGGATCAGATAGGAGATATATCAAAGATAATTCTTTCCCTCAAGAAACTTGCTAATTGGATTGTTGTTCAGCTGTTTCAGTCATGTCTGACTTTTTATGATTCCATTTGGGGTTTTCTTGGCAGAGACATTGGAGTGTTTTGCTATTTCCTTCTCTAGCTCATTTTACAGGTGAGAAAACTGAGGCAAACAAGTAACTTGCCCAGGGTTACAGAGCTAGTAAGTGCCTGAGGCTAGATACAAACTCATGAAAATGAGTCTTCCTAATTCAAATCCCAGTGCTCTATCCACTGTGCCACCAACTGCTCCAATAAACATGGGCAGAATTTACTAATAACAATAAGGACAGTAATGTTTAAGGTTCCACAAGATAGGTAGCATTTATTTGATAATAAACCAAATACTATCTATGTTTCCTACACTAATTTGGCTACAAATGACTTTTGGGTTAGAAAACAAGAGGAACTCAGAATTGTTCCCCTGAGGAATCTAAAGTATGACGAGCCTTAAGAATAAATGGAAGGCTGGTGGAAATTTTGGATGAATGTGGAGAAAATTGTGCCTATTTTTAATACTGAAAATTGTCTTATATGATTATTTTGATAAATACACAATATTGATAATATTTAAAAGGGAAAATATTACTAACATCTAATTTTTATCATGGAACCACTATTAACATTGTCCAGGATGTCCAAGTTTTATGGAACACAGTTTGAGAACTGTCACTCAAGGCAAGTGTTATGAATTGACAGCAAGTTGACTCATTGTGTACCAGTAAATCTAGAATGGCTTCAAGGAAGAGACAAGTTTTGAACTGGATGGTGAAAGATGGTTAGGGTTTGGAATGTTCATCGAGTGCCTAATGAATCATGTATTTAGATGCGAAAGGAACAACCAAGGCTATGTAGTTTAACTCCTATTCAAGTGGTGAATCTTATTGACAACATACCCCAAGTCTATATTGTGGTAGTTGTCAGTCAGTGAAGTGAGTTGACTAACATTTATTAAGCACCAATTATGTGTCTGGCACTGTGCTAAGAACTGGGGATATAAAGGAAGGAAAAAAAAATCTTTACTGTTAAGGAGCTCACAGGCTAATTGGGGAAGTTAACATGTGAACAATTATGTATAAACAAAATATGGACAGGATAAATTAGGGGTAGTCTCAGAGGGTAGGTGCTAAGATTAAGGAGGACAGGGAAACTCTTCTTGGAGAAGGTGAGACCTTAGCTGAGACTTGAAAGCAGGGAGGAGGCCAAGATATGGAAAGAAGACATTCCAGGCATGGTAAATAGCTAGTGAAAATGTTCAGAGTATGGGGATAGAGTGTTATGTTCAAAGAACAGCAAGAAGCCCAGCAGACAGGTGTAAGAAATATTGTTTGTATATCATTGACAAGACTTTAGCAATTGATTGATAGGTGACAAAAAGGTCAAATATGACAAAGTTTTGAACATAGAAGATGGGGTCAATGGCAGTGACACTGATAGGATGAGTGAAGTCCGGAGACACTTAAGAAGTAAACCAATATTCATCTAACATAGGTGCTTTAGAACTAGTAAGGTTCCTGCCTTTGCTTATTTATCCTTGGGAACATTTTTACTGTGGATTAATATCTCTTTACCTGTATCTGCTCTCTTCAGTTTTCATGAGAACATATTTCAAAGGGAGTAGAATAATGAATTTTGTGACTGGATTGAGAAGGTGATCTTTGTTGTTAACAGGGTTGGACTTTTCTTTTTTACAAAAGTCTATCTGACCTTTAAAAAGGGGCAACATCCCTAATGATGGTTAAATATAGCATAGAACTTACAATGCAGCATGCTCAATTTTTTCATTCGATCATCAAGGGGTGCCAAGGAGCTAATTGCAAAGATTGAATCATTCCTATGGCCTAACTACACAGAAAATACAGACTATCCAAAAAAGCCTGCCTTAGTGCAGTTTTAATAGCTTCAGACTACAGTATGACATTTGGGACACTAAGTAGAGTAGAGACATACAAAAATTGCTCTGGGCAAATCTTTTTTGACTGACAGATCAATCATTTCTACTTCCTTCCTTCCCTCCCTCCCTCTGTCCTTTCCTTCGTTCCAGTTCCATATAAGAGGCCACAGCTTTCTTTTGGGGACACTGATGTTTTGGAAAGAATTCTCTTTCAGTAGCTCATCTTTCCCAGAAAAAAACATATGTTTACAACAGCTTTCTTTGTCCCCATCTCTCCCACTCATGTCATCTTCACAATTTGAAGCTAGTAGGCCAATAAACTTGCATTAAGTAGGAGAATTCAACTAGATACAAGAGAAGTAATCTGCTTTCACCATGTGTTCAGGAATGCTTACGTATCTATGGTGTTAGGATTATTTTTAAGATTACTTTTAATTGATTACCTATTTACATTGAGCTAGAAATTTCTCTGAAAGTCAATAGTCTTACTAATCCACATTAAATGCCTTATTCTTTGTCTTGGCTGTTTCTGTCTTTTTTATTGAAATGACTGAGCCTCCAATCCATCCCCATTGAAAAGATTCTTAGAACTGCCTGCACTATTCTCACATTAACCTGCCTGAAGACAAAGTCAACTAGATAGTCTTTTAAAGTGCTTTCAAGATGAATGATTTTATACATTTTCATTGAAAACCTTGTACCAGCCACTAGGATCAGCCTAGGTCTTTTTTATGTTAACTTGGAGGTGAGTATACCAACTAGGTGTCAATCGCAGGCCTATCTTTCCACTGTTATAGTTTCATTCTTCTGAGTTTTGATAACTTTTCTATCTTCAAAAGTCCCTTTAATTTGTTAAACTCTTATAAGTTAAAAACTTTAGGTATGTAATGGCATTTTCCAGGTAACTGACTAGCCAGCATCTGCAGTTAGGAACATGTCTCTTCCTTGGGTTCTTTCATACACTCTTCTGTGCCCTTCCCTCTCTGGCTTTGGGACATGGTCTTCCTTTGCACTCCTACAGACTGACCATTGAGACACAATGACGTCTTTTTCTTATTTAATCATATTTTCCCTCTGACTGAACCATGGGTCTATGCCAACTATTCTGGTACAATTAGAGGCATTGCCTGGGTTACATCCAGCTCCCTCCTAGTTAGTTATATTTCACATTTACAAATTAACATTTACTAGGAAACTAAGAGAAAAGAGGATGCCAAAAATAGCTTGGCATCTCCCTCACATATGACTTTATTTTCCTGTACTCTTTTGAAGGATTTAGGAGTTGCTTTCCCCCAACAAATTAACACTGTCCGTATTAAATTATACTTTAATGTTAAGTAGCTGCTAACACAGTGTCTGACAAACAGAGCAAGATCCTAAGGTAAATTGATATAGACTAGGGGCTGAAGATATGGGAATTTGGGAAGGTCAGAAGATAAGCTTGACCTGTTTCATTTTTTGCCTAGGGCTGGCTCTGACAGCCTCCAGGACAAATCCTTGAACCACTCCCAAAAGTATACACTTCTGATGCTACTAGGAAGAATTCTCCTCTTAGCCTTCAGTGGCTTTCAATATCTGTTTTAACTGATATCCATAGACCCTATATTCATTACTAGATATTTACATTATAATAATTATAATACCTTACATTTATGTAGTGCTTTATAGTTCATTATGTTCTTCAAATCAATTATCTCATTTAGTGCTCATAACACCTCTGTGAAAAAAAGTTGGGTGTTATTTCCCCATTTTATAGATGAGGCAACCAAGCCTCAGAGAAACTGAGAGGATGAAGAGTTAGTACTCCATCTCAGTCTTTAAATTCCAAGTCCATTCCTCTTCCTGCTACGTCACCCAAACTGACAAAATAGCAAGCAGGCAGTCAAATGCCAGTTGATTGTGAGTGGGGGTGCACATATTTAAGGGATAGGTGTAGTTGACGAATAAATCTGGGGCAAACCCTGGGAGATTGTTCAGACAATGTTTTTGGTCTGAAGATTAGGAAGGAGTCAGGAATTCTGTTTCTTCCCACCTGTTTTCCTCCTGTCCTCTCAGTTCTAACTGTCCATTTCCTTTTGTCCCCTGGACTGTTATGTAAAACTTGGCTTTTAAAAAAAAGTAGAAAATTTCCTTGGGGGCTGTAGAAAAGAACAGGATCACCGCATAAAAGCGCAATTAGAAAAAAAAAATCTTGTTTCCTTAAATTGATCAGCTAGGAATATATAACTAAAAATTAAAGAAGACTCAGAGAAGATGTGCAAGACAACCAATTGCTTTCATCTCAAGTAGCCGAAACACAAAGGAAATAAATGACCTAGAGCTAAAGCAGGATCTGATCCTTCCCAGAAGTACTTTAGCTGGACAATTCAGTAAACCAAGATGATTAAATAGAAATATTCAAGTTATATTTGTGTTCTGACAAACTAAGAGTTTTGTCTTAAGCATCACCAACTTATAAAATAAGATTGGCATAAAATGAGGAAAACAGCAACAAAATGTAGAACCAGAGAGGACCATTTTGATTAAACCTCTTTGAGCATCCAATGAGATAATGTGTCTCAAACCTAAAAATTCCCTAAGACTGGGAACCATTATTATGATACCTTCTTTCTTTCACTAAACACCCCACAACAGAAGAAGCAGGATCAAAGCACTGATATTACTATGAGTTATTAAGACGTTGTAGGTCCCATGAGACAAGCTTTGCTTCTCTAGCAAACCCATCTTTTTTCCTTAAGTGAAAGAGTTCAAGCCCTTAGGTTAGTACTATAAGGCTAGAGGCCTGTATGTGCACCCCTGAAATAAAAATGATTCTCATAAGAATATTAAGTTATTGCCTCTCTAGCAACTCCAAGTTTACTTTCCTTCTGAAGGGAGTAAAATCACTGTGTGACATCATATACAGACCTAGTTGAAAACTGTAGACTCTTTTATCTATAACACACACACACACACACACACACACACACACACACACACACATTTTGTCCTTAGTGGATGCAACTACTAAATGCTTGTTGAACTGACAGGTTCATAGTGAGAATTCAAAATATCTAATCTAATGGCATGTAGTAGTATCCTCTTCCTCAGTCTTTTATATTTGTTGTTTATTTTGTTTTCTTGAATATTCATTTTTAAAATCATTACCCTTGGCAGCTACCCTGGCATAGAGGTAAACCTGGGTTCTTGAAAAATTTATGCCAGCAAAGTTTATTCATGGGATTATAAAATTAAAGCTGAAAGTGACCTTAGAAGTCATTGAGTGCACTCATTCTTCTGTTTTATAGATGAGGAGACTGTGACATAGAAAGTTTAAGTCACATTCCCAGGGTAACGCAAATAGTGTCTGAGGGTAATGCAAATAAGGCCTGCCAGGTTAGAAAGGTATCAAGTATGATAGTCTGTAGCTCAGCTCACATTACCATTATACTTTATAGTTCACAAGGCATTTTCCTTAAACCAATACCATGTAAAAGTAGTGCCATACAAATATTATTATTCATATTTTGCAGATCTGGGAACTAAGGTTCAGAGGACTTATGTTTCTTGCTCAGGTTACATACCTATCAAGTGTCAGAGCTTGGATGAGAACCTGTGTATATATGTTCCAAGGTCAGGACTCTTTATACAATAGTTATCTCCCTGTATAACCTTAGTGAAGACTGCCACAAATTCATCTCTGAATGGCTGCCTATTGGGTGATGATTATTTTTATTTTATCTTTATCTTTTTAATAGTATTTTATTTTTTCCCAGTTACACATCCAGACAATTTTTAGCATAGTTTTTATAAGATTTTGAGTTCTAAATTTTTCTCCCTCCCTCTAACCACTCCCCTCTTCCAAAGATGGTAGATAATTTGAAATAGGATGTACATGTGCCATCATGTAAAACATATTTCCATATTAGTCACAGTTGTGAAAGAAAAAACAGATCAAAGGGAAAAAAAACACTAAAAAGAATAAAGTAAAAAAATATGCTTCAATCTGCATTCAGAGTCCATCTGTTCTTTATCTGGATGTGGATAGGATTATCCTTCGTGAGTCCTTTGGACTCGTCTTGGATCATAATGTTGCTGAGAAGAGCTGAGTCATTCATGGTTAATCATCACAAAATGACACTGATACTGTGTACAATGTTTTCCTGTTCTGCTCATTTCACTTTGCATCAGTTTGTACAAGTCTTTCCAGGTTTTTCTGAAATCTGTGTGTTCATCATTTCTTATTGCACAATAGTATTCCATTACAGTCATATTCTGCAGCTTATTCAGCCATTCCCCAATTGATGGGCATTCCTTCAATTTCTGCCACCACAAAAAGGGCTGCTTATAAATATTTTTGCACATGTAGGACCTTTTCCCTCTTTTTTATGAGCTCTTTGGGATACTGACCTAGTAGTGGTATTGTTGGATCATACGGTATGCACAGTTTGTTCGCCCTTTGGGCTTAGTTCCTAATTGCTCTCCAGAGTGGTTGGATCAGTTCACAACTCCGCCAGCAATGCATTAGTGCCCCAATTTTCCTAAATCCTCTCCAACATTTAGTATATTCATTTTTTGTCATATTAGCCAATCTGATTGGTGTGAGATGGTATCTCGGAGATGTTTTAATATGCATTTTTCTAATTAAAAGTGATTTAGGATACTTCTTCATATGCCTATAGATAGCTTTGATTTCTCCATCTGAAAACTGCCTGTTTATATCTTTTGACCATTTATTAATTGGAGAATGTTTTTTTTTTAATTTTTTGTTGTGGTTCACTGAAACCCTTTATCATCTACTAAGTTATAAAGGAGCTGCTTTAATTTTCAAGGAAAGGAGTATCTACACCAATGAAACTACAGGCTTTTAAAGTATTTAAGTAGGGCAGGGAAAGAATTATTATACCCTTTTAATAGATGAAGAAATTAAGGCATAGAAAACATTTGTGAATTGACCAAGTTTTCTCTATGATCTAGTTGGAAGAAACAGATTTTCTTGCTGCTTAGTCATCCTAAATATATATTTAACAATAAAAACACCATGTTTTTTCTCTTTGCTTTCCTCTCTATTAGATAAGTAAGCCAGATATAATTTCTACTTCTGTAAATGGGAATGGTTGGCATTGCTAGGATCTGTCTGTTTTTTAAAGTTGTAGAATAACTGATTAAACATTTTGCAAATTTTTTAAATTTGCTTCCTCTTACCTTTAGTCTGATGTTAGACCCTTAATTATTCATAGGTTGATTTTTCAGTCATTTATTTTTCCTGTCCCTTGGTGCAGTTATCTGTTCTTGTTTCCACCATATTGGTTATTCTGTTGCCACATTGCATCAAAGAGTGTCAGAGGAAGTGAAATCTGTAGATTTGGTTTAATTGTTTGTACTTCTAATGGAAAAATGTTATAGGAAAGAGACAGTTTGGTGTCATGGAAAGTCAATGGATTGCAAATCAGGAGGTTTGAGTTCTCTACAACCTTGGTGTAGTGGAAAGAGTGCTGGTTTTAAAGTCGGTCAGGGGTTTTTGTTGTTTAGTTATTTTTCAGTCATGTCTGACTCTTTTTGTCCCCATTTGAGGTTTTCTTTGCAAAGATATTGGGGATGGTTTGCCATTTCCTTCTCCAGCTCATTTTACACATAAGGAAACTGAGGTAAATAGTGTTAAGTGACTTGCCCAGGGTCACACAGCTAAATGTCTGAGGCCAGATTTGAACTCAGGTCTTCCTGACTCCAGGCCCAGAACTCAATCTACTGTGCCACCTAGCTGCCCTAAGTCCTCAGAGGACCTAGATCCAAATCCCAGCTCTGCGACTTTCTTGCTACTTTAAACTCTGTGACTTGGGGCAAGTTGCTTAACCTTTCTGGGTCTCAATTTCTTCCTCCAGAAAAGTAGGGAATTGAACAAGATAACCTTAAATGTTCCATCCAGCTTTCCATTTATGAACCTATGAACTAACTAGTGGTATGACTTTGGGCAATTCACTTCATTCTCCGGGCCACAATATCTCTAAATGTAAAATAATAGTGTTTGGCTAGATTATCTCTAATACTTCTTATAACTCTAAATTCTCTTCCTAATTTGGGCCAAAATGAATTTCAAATATTATTAATGAACTCTATCCTAATAACCCCATTTTCCATTAGTATAGATAATAGAGAGTTGACTTTAATTTGTTGTTTTCTTCCAACCATTCAACTCACTCCAAAGCTTAAGGTCATATAAGTAAGAGAATGGTTATTGCTACAATTAGATACCCAAATTGGCTGTATGAAAAAAACAAACTAAGGAGCACTTGACAATAGGAACCATTTCCCCAATTCAGGAAACACAGCATGAGGCAAACCAATTAAATCTCTTATCGTATTAACTCATTAAGGAGTGATTAAGTATATTTGAGAATTTATTTATTTTTGGTCAATGTGATTCTAAGTATTCTAACAGGCAAGCATCTTTTATCTATGTTTAAATTAGACAACTTGTATTTAAAAGGGACTATTCTGCCAAGAAAACAAAAATAAGTCAAAGCATGATTCAGGAATTATAATGGCATTTGCAGAATCACAGAATCTCAGACTTGGAATAGCTAGTACCCAGAATTTATATAGTGCTTTAAGTTTTGCAAAGAGCTTTACAAATTTTATCTCATTTATCCTCACTGTAACCCTGGGAGATAGAGTCTATTATTATCCCCATTTTACAGATAAGAAAACTGAGGCAAGTAGAGTATAAGTGACTGATCTAGGGTCTCACAGCTACTAAGTATTCAAGTCTGGATTTGAACACAACTCTTCCTGTTTCCATGTTCAGCTCTCTTTCCATTGTACCACCTGAAAAGACCAGAAGAATAATCTTCTCTTCCACACCTGACAAAGAGTTATTCAGCCTCTGTTTGCAGAGGTTCAGTGAGGTAGAAATTCATTACATGATTGGATAGTTTTAATTGCTAAGAAGTTTTTCCTTTCTTTGCATTGTATCTAAATCTCCTTTACAGTTTCTACTCATTGCTATTAGTTCTGCCCACTCTTCCACATGTACCTCTTCAAATACTTAAAGTCAGGCATCATTATCCACTAATAATCTTCTCTGCTCCAGGCAATACATCAATAGATCCTTGTATGATGTGGATCTCCTTGCCATTCTGGTAGCCCTGTAAATATGCTCTCTTTTTTTCACTGTTCTTTCTTAAAAAAACAAAACCATCAAGCCTAGAACTGACTATAAAAGTTGATGCTCAATAAATGTTTGTTGAATTGATAAATTTGGAAAGCACACCAGTTGTTTTCTTCCATATCACTACTGAAAATGTTGACCAGAATTGGACCAGAGAGAGATCTCTTGAGTATTCAGATAGCATCATCCTTTCAAGTTAATATTGATCTATTAGTTATTATTCTTTTAGTCTAATCATCAGCCAGTTCAATATCCATATACTGTTCTTGGAGCAGGAAAACCTGAGTTCAAATTTGGCCTCAAACATTTAATAGCTATGTGATCTTCTTAACTTCTGTCTACCTCAGTTTCCTCAACTGTAAAATGGGAATAATCATAGCATCTACCTCCCAGGTTCATTGTTAAGTTAAAATGGAATAATATTTTAAAGCATTTTCCAAACCTTAAAATCCTATATAAATGTTATCATTGTTATCATCGTTATCGTCATCACTATTGCCACCATCACCACCACCTTCACCACATCTACCCTACAGTACTGCAACCTGCTTCAAGATAATCCTTTTATTCTTCCTCGATTTACTCATACAGTGGCTATTTCAAGCCTTCTTTCTCTCCTCAGATATTCTATGCTACTTTCTCTCTTGCCTCATTTTGGCAAAAGCCTTTGCTGAAAAGCATTTGGTTTTCATCTTGTCCACAAGAGTATCATGAGGAATTTTATGCGATACATTGCCAAAATCTAAGTATACAATATTTACTTCTTTTTCCTAATCTATATATCTATTAACCAATCGTATAAGAAAATATATTATTGTGCCAAGTGAAAGAGTTGGCATTTGAACTCAGGTTCTCTAACTCCAAATTCAGTGCTCTTTAGGGGAAGAGGAAAGGAAAAGGAAGGGAATCAGCATCTATACAGTGCCTACTTTCTGCCAGAAACTGTGCTAATCTTTTTACATATATTATCTTGTTTGAGATAATATTTTTTATCCTATATTACTTTAACCTGCATCCCTTTATGCTCTGACACTTACCCATTATCCATAATTTCTCATCAGTCATCAACAGTGGCTTGGCAATCAGATCACGTTTTGTATTTCATCCAATCGTGGTGATAACAACTTACTGAAGGCAGCGAGGTACCTTTTTCCCACCTCTTTACTTACTTTAATGGGTTTTCATTAATCATTTTCCTTAGATCCATCTGAGGCCTAAGATTGTTTTCCTTGGTAGAAAAAGAAGAAAAATAATTCATGTCGATTGGTCAGAACATACAGACTAATTTAGGGCATTGTTTCTAACCAAGTGATCGTGATTTCCCGATATTGGTCTTACCTAATGGAGCACTAAACTCTTTGTTTCAGCTCCACTCCAGAGGTGTTCTTGGCTTCCTTAGCAGCATCTTCTTTCTCACACCCTTTCCTTGACCTCCTTCCAAGGATTTAATTGTTGGATTCAACTCTTCCTCCAGCTCCCCTCTATCTTTGATAATGTGAAGAATCTGTCAAGAAAGTAAAGCATACTTATTCTTGTTCTCCAGGTGCTATATTCTTTTCAATTAAAACTTAAAATGACAACTTGCTTTTGAAGGTCATTTTTAATTATTTGGTTGCTTGTTTATCTGAGACAAAGAGGTGTGAGCCATCTGTGGGAGCTATGGTTAGTTATTATTATTATTTTTTTTTTTGCAAAAGTAATCACTACTTCATTCACAATACCACCTGGATTAGAAGTTTTTTAGTCAACCCACACCATAAAAACAAGAATTCTGTGCTGGACTTGTGTGGTTAATTAGTTCTATAGAGCATACTGATTATAAAACTCAGCCTATTCAACACTATCCATGCCATCCTTTCATTTCCAAAAACTAACATCTTCCCCCAGTCTGTCTTCTAACCCCCTACCTACTTCATCCTTGTGTTTTACGATTATTACCCTATATTTAACCTTATTTTCCTACTAACTCTACCTAAATTTTGATATACTTTTTTGTTGTTGTTCAGTAGTATCTGACTGTCATTGGGACCCCATTTGGGGTTTTCTTTTCAAAGTTACTGGAGTGCTTTGACATTTCCTTTTCTAGCTCATTTTACAGATGAGGAAACTGAGGCAAATAGGGTTAAGTGACTTGCTCAAGGTCACACAGCTAATAAGTGTCTGAGGCCAGATTGGAACTCAGGAAGATGAGTTCCTAGCTGCCCATATACAATTGCCTCATATACAGTTTAAATACAGCCTATATAGTTTATCCCTGTCATACACCTTACATATTCTCCCTTTTATCCTTCCAAACTCTATTATTGTCCCACAGTACTTCCATTCTATTTTGAATGAACTCCTTCTTACTGTTGAACTTTCCTTGGAATGCTTCTTTCATCTCTTCACCTTTACTGAAATTTACTTCTCCCCTGATAGAATCAGTTTTCTTATAGCTCTCTTCAATGGAGGCTGCTGCTCCTTATCCTACTCCCTCTGTTTCAAAGGTCTGGGAGGAAAGGCTGCTATATTTACTGTCACTTTTAGGCCATTGTTCTGCCGTTATTCAATGAAAATTATTGACTCATTTTTGGAAATGTACACATACACTCACATACATATGTATATGTACATGTATATATAAATATATATGTAACCACTTACTCTGTACTCCATTTAATGTCAACTTCCTCAAAATTCTTTCCTTTTCTCTCAAAACTTTTCCGAATCTTCTACTTCCCATATTTCTTTCCTGTCTTGGACCCTCTTCTGTTTTCCTAGGGTTTCTTCTCTTGTCCCAGACCCTCTTTTCTTCTCTCTGTATACTGTTTCATTTGGTGATCTCATCTGCTCACGTGGTTATCATCTCTATGCTGCTGCTACCCCCTCCCATAACCTCACCACTCACATCTTCACCTGTCTATTAGACATCTCAAAACGGATGGTTTGTAGACTCTTTAAACTCAACCTATCCAATATTAGCTTTCGCCCCAAACTCTCTCCTCTTTCACACTTCTCTATTATTATCAAAAGCATCACTATCTTCTTAGTCTTTCAGGATGGAAGCCTAAGTGTCATCCACACCTCCTCACTCCCGTAGCCAATCCTTTGTAAAGTCCTATAGAGTTTACCTCCATACAATCTCTCCTATATGCTCCCTTCTCTTCTTTGATACTGCCACCACCTTGTTGCTGTCCTTCCTCACCTCATGCCTGAACTGTTGCAATAGTTTGCTGACTTGGCTCCCTCCTTCAAATCTCTTCCCACTCCAGGTCATCCTCCACTCAGCTGTCAAGTTAATTTTCCTAAAGTGCAGATCTAACCATGTCACCCTCCTACTCAATAAACTCAATTGACTCCCTACCACTTTTCCCTTTCTCAGATCCATCCTTCACATTGTTGGCAAAATAATTAATAAATAAGGATTTAATATGTGCCAAGCATTGGAGAAATGGGCATCTAGGTGGCGCAATGGATACAATGCTGGGCCTGGAGTCAGGAAGACTCATTTTCCTGAGTTCAAATCCAGCCTCAGACGCTTACTAACTGTGTGACCCGGGCAAGTCGCTTAATCCTGAGTTTCCTCATATGTAAAATGAGCTGGAGAAGGAAATGGCAGACTACTCCATTATCTTTGCCAAGAAAACCCCACATGAGGTCATGTCTGACACGAGTCAGACACGACTGAAAAATGACTGAGTAACAACGACTAACACTACAAAGTGAAGCAGTTTATGCCTTCTATGAGAGGAGACAGCATATACAAATATAAGCATACGTGAAACATATACTTTAGCTATTGTGGATAGGTATGTGTGTGTATGATTCAAAGTCACTTAGATCCATCTGGTATAAACACAAAAACCATAGTCTAGGCTTGATTTGTATTTTCAAATTACATTGCTTGCCTTTTATCTCCTAGTACTAGCCACATTTCTTGATGTAATAACCTGACTTGTGGGCCTGACCTTGCTCTCTGCTTTAATTTCATTCTGGATCCTGACCCCTATATCTAACCCTGTACTAACGGACTAACCCTGATCTTTGATTGTGTCTTGACACAGTCTCCACAAACTATTTGTACATCAATTTGTACAATTATGTACATCAATATCATTTCTCTTCCCTGGCACCCTAAATTATACATTGGAAATGTGATCAGCATCCCCCTTCTCAGTTTCTCCTAGAGCAGCAAGAAATTCACAAGCAATTTTCTTTCTTCATTACAAATGGCAGTCCCAGGCTGCCTTTTTTCCCCTCTTAACCTCCTAGTCCCCAAGTCTTCTAAAATATTGAAGTGAAATTTATCACCCTGGCTTAGTAGAAGTCTCCAGTCCACACGCACCATTTATGAGATTTTCTGTTTCTCAAATAATTAACTGTGCTTTTTTAGTTATTCTTTTAGAAAGTGATTAAATTAAGGCTCTTAGCAGAGGATCAAAGAACCATTCCGTACCTCAAACCTAAAGTAGCACAGCTATTGGCATAGAGGAAGTATACAATAAACATTTGGTTGACTGTTTATTGACTGGAAAGACATTAGTCAGCATCATCATGACGCTTGTTACAACACAACTATTGGGGTGGACACAGATGAAGAATGGATGAATGCTGGATAGTACAGCAGCTATTATATAATGAACTAAAGTAGGGTAATCATAGTCTGGAGGAAATGCTTTAGGGATCCACCTAAATAGCCTTCAACAATGCAGCACAGCTGGGGGACTCAAGAAACAATCATGGGGGACCGACCTGACTGCTACATCCTAATGAATTGAGTAGACTTAGAGAAAAGGTTGCCCAGGAAAGATAGCTCAAAAGGCACATATGGATGGGTTCAAGAAGTAATTAATGGCCAAGAAGCATAATGAACTATTAGGGAAATCTAAGATTGTGTGGCAGGGCTATCTTTTATCTAGTCCCACTGGCAAACCTGTACCTAGAATACTTGAATGAGGGTGGAAATGTGCATTTAAAGGGAGACAATTTTAAGTTGTATCCAGAGAAAAGATAGTCAACAATTAATGCAATGACTTTAGTTAGACTGCATTGTGACTTCCTATTTGTTACTCAATTGTTTCAGTCGTGTCTGACTCTTCATGACCCTGTTGGGGGTTTTCTTGGGAAAGATACTGGAGTGGTTTGCCATTTCCTTCTCCAGCTTATTTTACAGGTGAGGAAACTGAGGAAAACAGGGTTAAGTGGCTGGCTTAGGGTCACACATTTGAACTCAGGAAGATGGGTCTGCCTGAATTCAAGCCTGCTGTTCTATCCATTGTGACACTTAGTTGTCCATGACTTCCTAAAGGGAACCACAAAACATTTTGTTGAGATTTTAGAGTGGATAAAAATTAAGAGATTAGAAAATTGACCAAAATGTTAATAAGGTACATCTTGATGACATTTACCAGGTGTGTGCCTCTGGGTTAGACCCTTAACCTCTTTGTTCCTCCCATTCCTGAGCTTTAAAATGAGTGTTGGACTTGATGGCCCCTAAATTCCCTTCCAGATCTAAACCTGTGGTGTTATGATCTTATTCTCCAATTTAAAGGAATTTAAAATTGCAAGTCAAGTATTATTTGTTATTTCAGAAGTTGCCATTCTCTACTCTCCTTATAAATATCAATTTCTATTTCCAATGAAAACTATTTAAAACCATTGGCTAACATTTACTTACTATCTCACTTGAGACCCTGTGAATAGAGGGGAGAGTGATTTTTTCTTCCACTCTGGCTTTGCCTTATTCACAGCTGGCATCACTCAAACCTTGAGGCAGTGAGGGAGGGAAACTGTGCATTACACTTGGCATCAATATGATTGCCTCAGGAGCAGGAGTCTCATAGGAGATATCCTTGATGGCAAACCAACAAGCCACAGGCTCACCATAATTGCCGTTGCTTCAGAGGTTTTTAGATATTTGGTAAATATTTTTAAAATATTCATTAAGTACCTTTATTCAAGATCTGTACTAGGCTGGAGCTATTAAACACTTGTTCTACAACATGCCCAAGCATAACTAAACCAGATTAAAATGCAATTGGGAAATATTTAACAAAATAAATGAAAATACAATAAAATGTGGACCATATCATGTTTCAAAATCAAATCAATATGCAGCCTGCCGAGATCTTTGTGTATGCATTGGCTATGCCCCTGTTTATATTTAACTTTGACATCAATGTACTAGGTAAGTGTAAGTAAGGTGAATTTTAGTGTGTGTAAAGTGGCTTTCTTGTTATTCTTTCTGAGAGTTTTCTTCCCAGAATCCATATCCATAACAATCTCTACTTCCCAGGTGTTAGATATGAGTTCTCACAATGATGGTTCAGCACACTTTCTACTGCGCACTCGCAGTAGGTTTAGGGATGAAGTGATGTTAAAGTGTGAGGCTATTGCTGGCAACGTGCCTTCTTTGTCTGTTGCCCTATAAAGCAAGTGGGCACCGGTCAGTGACTGGGGACCTCCTTAGGGGTGAATGTGCAGGCTGAATGCTGTGTGAGCCTTGATTGGCCCCCATCAAGGCTTGCGAAGGGGAATCTGTGTGTTTGCTTCAACTGGCCCCTATTGAGGCCTCAAAGGATTTAGGAGAGTGCACAAGTTGTACTGGTCTCTATTGACCCCATCAAGACAAGGGGTAGTTGCCCTGCCTTCATGCCCACCTCTGTAAGAATGGTTGTTAGGGAATGCTGTAGGAGTTGCTGCTCCCATTGTCAACAAACTCTCTTTGAGAAAACTAGACTAGAATAAAGTAAGCTTATTTAGCCCCTTATGACTTCATTCCTGTCTTCCTGTCTGACCAGATCAAAAGCGAACCTGCAAGTGAGAGGGGTGCTAGAAGCCCTCCTGTATCTCTTCCCTAAGAAATGGTGTAGTTGATGTGTTTACTTGCCTAACAGCAGGCAACGAGGAGGAACCCACAAGATATTAATTATTGTGAAGGTTAGCCCTAGGCTTTCCTGAAGATTCTCATGGAGTGTATTACCATAAGAGCTATCCCATATGATATTTAAATTAATCTGTTTCCCAGAAATGATGAGAGACACTTGTCAATATGATTTAAAAATATTTTTTTCCAGAATATACTTATCTTATTTGTCTATAGAATTTCTAAAGTGTAAGCTCTATCTATCTATATGATGCTATTGAAATGAACTGAATGGTAAGTTTTAACCACAGGCAGATGTTTGGCACTAATTTACATGACATCAATCAAACAGATTGGTTGAGGTAAATGGATAGTTGCATGGTTGTCTGCACACTCAGTCTTTTCTGTTCTCTCAGTGGAACTGTTTTCAGAGCTTAGGAATAAGGATGTCCACCTTACTGGCAGCTTTCCTACTAGAAGTATAAATGACAGCCTATATCCCTCTAAGAAGGAAGTACATAATATTTTATTGCTGTGGGATTTCACTGGAGAGAACCACTGGAATTTCCTTTAGTAGTGAAAAGAGGAAACACCATCTTCTCATGTAAACTTTTGGATTTGCATCTGTTTTCTCAGCCCCATTCCTTTACAGAATTGAAATTCCAACTCGGAGAACCTCAGGAAATATTTTCATAAGCAAAGGAGTTAAATTTTCAAATGGAATTTTCCATGAAAGAACTCAAAATAAGGATGTGGTTATTATTAGACGTTAATCAGAAAAGGGAAAAGGGATTGGACACTTTTCACATTTGTGGTCCCACAGTAACCCCATTGAAGCACTTTCCTACATGAAAATTATTAGCTACAAAAATAACATGAAGTGACTGCCTTAGAAAAGTCCAAATTGGGGCTTTTTGGTGATATATCACTATATAACAGTGATTAAAATTATGAGATTTTTATGAGGGGATCCAGAAGCCTGAAAATGTAAGTTTCAAACAAAAGAAATACAAGAAGAGCTAAGGCTGATTTACAAATGAGAACTTGTGGATCTTGACTCCACAAGTTTATATTATATTATAATATATTTATATATTGTATATACCATATATTAATTATTATATATTATTATATAATAATTATTAATTATTATATACAATATATAATATATAATATGTTATGTATTTATACTTCAGCTCCTGGCATTTTCTCTGTATGTCTCCCAATATTATCTCCTATTTATTAATTATTATCTTCTATTTTTAATTATAAATTATCTCCTATTTATCCTGCATATATAGCTTGTTTTATATATGTATTTGTTTATATGTTGTCTACCCTATTAGATTGTAAACTCCTGGAGGGCAGGGACTGACTTTCTCCTCTTTTTGTTTCCACAGTTCTAAGCACAGTGCCTGGCACCTAATAGGCTCTTAATAAATGTTTATTGATTTATTGCTTATCAATAGAAGATGGCTTTAAAAATTAAAACAATCTCATTTCCCTCTGGTGTATATGTATATATGTATGTGTGTGTGTGTGTATATATATATACACACACACACATATATATATATATATTTTCCACTTATAATTATATGATTTTGTACTTTTTGATTATATTCTTTATTAAAGTTCTTATGGTATTTCATGCCTGCAAGTTTCCTTTCCCTTAATATATGCTTCTCTAGTAAAGGAATTGCCTTATCTCTCTATCTGTGGTAGTCTCCCTGACCTTTCACATATAAGGAACTGAGTATAGAGTACTTAAAATTTCATTTTAAATATATGATTGTTGACTGATTGAAAATAGATTAGCCTTCTTTTCTAAATAGTATTTTATTTTTTCCAATTGTATTTATAGACAATTTTTTAACATTAATTTTTAAAAAAATATGAGTTCCAAAATTTTCTCCCTCTCTCCCTCCCTCCTCTCTTCCTAAAACTGTAAGCAATTTGAGATAAGTTATCTATATGCAGATATTAGCTTTTTTAAAAATATTAATTTATTTTTATTTATCAACAATCATTTCCATATGCTTTTGAGCTTAAAATTTTTTCTCCCCCTTCCTCCCTGCCCCCTCTCCAAGATGGCACACAATCTGATATAGGCTATACATATACATTCCTATTAAACATATTTTCACATTAGTGATGTTGTAAGTATAGTTTTTTTAATAGCATGGGTCACAGTCTGTATCCTTGGAGAAGGCATATTGAAGGGCTCACATGCCCATTTGAGCATATTGGTTTTGAATCCAATGAGCTTGCAAAAATTTGTAGTCCTTAAGATAAGCTACCGTTTGGGTAATCCATTTGAATATTAGACTATTCAACCATATATTTAGTTTTCACAAAGATACCTAAGATTTGAAACAATTAATAATTAGCAAAGTTGCAGAATATAAAATAACCCACACAAACCATCAGTATTTCTATATACTGACAGCAAAATCCAGCAGCAAGGGAATAGAGAAATCTATTCAAAATAATGATGGACAATATAAAATATTTGGTAGTCTACCTGCCAAGACAAATGCAGGAATTCTATGAACACAATTATAAAACATTTTTCACAGTAATAAAATATTGGAAGTAATATTGGAAAATATTAATTGTTCATGGGTAGGTCAAGCAAATATAACAAAAATGACAATATACTTATTCAGTGCCATGCCTATCAAACTATCAAAGAATTACTTTATAGAGTTAGAAAAACTAATGGCAAAATCCATCTGGAAGGACAAAATATAAAGGACATCAAGAGAATCAATGAAAAAAATGTGAAAAAAGTGATGTAGTAGCACCAAATTTCAAACTATATTGTAAAGTGTTACTCCTCAAAACAGTCTAGTACTTAAAACAGAGTGCTAGATCAGTAGAATAGATTAGGTACATCACACACAATAATAAATGAACATAGAAACCTAGTATTTGATAAACTCAAGTATCCAAGCTTTTGGAGTAAGAACTCACCATTTGACAAAAATTGCTGGAAAAACTAGAAAGCATTTTGGCAGAAATGAGGTATAGACTAATATCTTATACCATATATCAAAATAAGGTCAAAATGGATAAATGCTTTAGACATAAAGGGTGATATTATAAGTACATTAGGAGAGCATGAAAAAAATGTACCTGTCAGATGTATGGATAAGGGAAGAGTTTATGACCAAACAAGATAGAATCATTGGAAAAGAAATATTTCATTTTGATTACATGAAATTAAAAAGCTTTCACACAAACAAAAGTAGTGCATCCAAAATTAGAAGGAAAATAGGAAACTGGGAATTTTTTTACAGCAGATTAGTCTGATAAAGACCTCATTGCTCAAATATATAGGGAACTGAGCTGAATTTTATAAAAATAATAATAGCCATTCCCCAACTGATAAATGGTTAAAGGATAGGAACAGGTGGTTTTCAGAAGAAATCAAAGCTGTTAATAGTCACATAAGAATGCTCAAAATCACTATTGATTAGAGAAATGAAAATGAAAATAACTCTGAGGTACCACCTCATATCTTACATATTAGCTAATATGACAGAAAAGGAAAATGACAAGTGCTGGAGGTAATGTAGAAAAACCAGGACACTAATGCACTGTTGGTGGAGTTGTGACCTGGTACAGCCATTCTGGAGAATAATTTTGAACTACACCCAAAAGAGTATAAAACTGCATATCCTTTGATCCAGCAATATCACTACTAGATCTATATCCTAAAGAGATCAAAGAAAAGGGAAAATGACCTTTTTATACAGAAATAGTTATAACAGTTCTTTTCATGGTAGCAAATGATTGCTTTGTGGGATACAGGATGCCTATCAATTGGGGAATGGCTGAACAAGTTGTTATATATGATTGTGATGGAATACCATTGTGCTTTAAGAAATCATGAGTAGGATGGTTTCAGAAAAACCTGGGAAGGCTTATATGAATTGATGCAAATTGAATTGAACAGGATCAGGAGAACAAATCAAGTGAGAAAGACTTAGCTACTCTGATCAAGATAACAATCCAAGATGATTCCAAAGGATCCATGATGAAAAATGCTAACAATCTCCAGAGAGAGAACTAATGAACTCTGAATCAGACTGAAACATACTTTTTAAAGTTTATTTTTCTTGATTTTTTGTCTGTTTTCTTTTGCAAAATGGCTAATATAGAAATTTGTTTTGCATGACTTCACATATATAATTGCTATCAAATTGCTTGCTTTTTCAAGCAGTGGTTTGGGGTGAGTGGGAAGGAGAGAATTTGAAACTCAGAATTAAAAAAATAATGTTAAAATTTTTTATGTGTAATTGGGAAATATTTAATGAAATAAGAATATATTTTTAAAAAGTGCTTAAGATTCTAGAAAATGTTTTCTTAAAAACTCAGCATTGATTATCAAGGGAAAAAACTTTAGGGACAATTTGTATAGAAATTAAATAATGTTATGAAGTATCAATACTATTTCAGTCACCCTAAGTTCCCTATCAGAACACATTTTATATTTTTCATAGACATATTAGACCTACTCCTAAACAGATGAGTTTCCTAAACTTATACATACATTTCTCCACTGAGCTATTTGACTTTCTTACTGCCATGTTCAGTATTAGGGTGACTTCATTATGATGTGACCATACATTTGATTGTGCATATATTTTATTGTTCAGTCATTTTCAGTCATGTGTGACTCTTTGTGACATCATTTGTGGTTTTCTTGGCAAAAATACTAGAATGGTTTGACATTTCCTTCACCAGATTATTTTGTAGATAAGGAAACTGTAGGGTTACATGCCTAGGAAGTATCTGAGGCTAGATTTGAATGCACGAAGATGAGTCTTTGTGACTCCAGGCCTGGCACTCTATCCACTGTGCCACCTAGCTGCTTACAAATTTTTATGGCGAATTCTTTTTAATTTTTGAAGATGAAATCTTTGTGTGGTTTAGACTCTAGGTAGTTTCTTTGTGTTCAGATATTTAATATTTCAAAGGTAAACTTTGGCAGAATAAACATTGTCAGAAGATACTGAGACCACTGTGGTCCCCAACTTCCATAAGACATGCCTATTTTCTTAATGGGTTTCTACCTCTTTATCTACAATTAAACAAACAATTTTTAAAGACTGTATACATGGACAATTATATTAAACATATTTCCACATTAGTCATGTTGTGAAAGAAGCAGAACAAAAGTGAACAACCACAAGAAAGAAAAAAAAACAACAAAAAAGAAAAAATAGTATGCTGAGATCTGCATTCAGACTTCATAGTTCTTTCTCTGGATGTGGATACTTTTGGAATTGTCTTATATTATTGTATTGCTGAGAAGAGCCAAGACTATCAAAGTTGATCATGACACAATGTTGCTGTTACTGTGTACAATGTTCTCCTGATTCTGCTCACTTTACTCAGCATCAGTTCATGTAAGTCTTTCCAGGTTTTTCTGAAATCTGCCTGCTCATCATTTCTTATAGCACAATAGCATTCCATTCCATTCACATAGCAGAATTTGTTCAGCCATTCCCCAGCTGATGGGCATCCCCTCAGTTTCCAATTCTTTGCCACGACAAAAAGAGCTGCTATATTAACTCTTCTCTTCTCCAGGCAAAATACTCCCAGTTACTTCCTTCACCTAATCAATTGTTTTAAAAGACTTTGACTTGGAATTAAGTAACAATGTCAAAGGGCTCTATCATGTATATAACAGCTTTATCTGTACTATTATTACATATTAGTATGGCAAGAACTTGCGATGCCAATAATTTATACTAACAAATGCTTGAAATAAGTGAGTCATTTATAATCTCAATAATTTTTGTTATGATTGATGTGCTTCTGTTATCATAGATCTGAGCATTATTAAAGTCAACAAATTGTATGTAATTTGTTTTAAATAGGAGAAAGAATGACTCCTGACCTCCAAAGATCTGCCACCTAAATTCATAAGCCCTACAGTATTAAGAATTAGAAAGGGCAATGAACCAAAGTTCACATGAGAGGCGAGAAAGGCATATAGATAAAAGTTTCAGAATCAGTAACCTAGAAGGAAATATAATGATGGTCATAGTTATAGAATTAAATAAGACATTTGGTGAAGAGGAAAATCCAGAAATCAGAAATAGAGATTGAGGGAGGAAATAAGTCATCTTAATCTAAGTTCTTCTCAACTGGCTTCATCCCCTTTTCCTAAAATCTAGAGAATTTCATTGAAATCTAGAGGAAAAGCAGGAATAAAATGATTGAAACTTATGGTCAAAAGGGCTGGTAAATTTATTCTTGATTTTAAAAAATAGTAAAACTCAACTCATAAAACATTAAGTCAATTCATCACACTATAGAAATCAGTACATCTTCTATCATAAAATCTGATATAATTTTGTATATTAATGGAGTTAAAAGTATTATGGGAATTGATTTGACAATTCACAGAATTACTGAGACCACTATAATTACTTAATTCTCTACATTAAAGATGACATAAACAAATTGAGTTGAAAAATCAGGCTGTTGCCAAACAAACATGCCCTTGTCATCATAATGCAAAACAAGTTTCAAGTGACTAGTGTTTGTATTAGAAAAATAAAAAGTTGCTTGCTATTTGATAGATGGGCAATAGACATTAATAAACCCTCTTTCTGGATGGAGAAACAATCTGTGGGGATATTGAGTGTTTTGTGAAGTTTGAGTGAAATTCTAACTTTACAGATACACCTTGAATTGGACATTTGATAAGTTTCTTAAAAGTTGTTTATAAGTTGAATATTTTAAATGAAATATTTCACTTCACTTCTGGCTTTGGTTAGAGAGAAAACATTGGTTTCATTGTGAAAACAAAAGAGGAAAGATGAATTGGAGATGACCGAAGGGAATCTTGATATGTGTCAGTAACTTTGGAGGGAAACAACCACTCCATGTAAAATTTATATTAGAAGAGTGAAAAGCCAAGAATTGTTTGATATTTACTCTAGATTTGGAGACAGAAGATTTCAGAGGGCTCATAGAAATGATAGATAGGTTTCCAGGGCCTGAAATTCTGCAGTGGAAAGTTAACTCATGAATGTTTGCACAGAAAGAAAGAAATTATGAAGGTACCAAGAGAAGTTTTTCTGTCTAAGAGGAAAAGGGGCATTGTATAAAAAGCTGGATGTGAACATACAGGGAGCTCATCAGCCAACATATTAAAAAAATAAGGGCATGTACAGAGGATGGGAAGACAGGGACTGGAAGGTGAACACAAAAGCATGTCATAGTCCTATAAGAATTGTGTCAGAAATGCTAAAGCTCAAAATTAGCTGACTTATGAAAGCTACAGATTACTAAAGGACTTTGTTTTGATGTTTATCTATTATCAGGGAATAGAAAAGGATCAAAGATCAAAATTGCCAACATTTTTACAGTGTTTTAAGATTGCAGAGTGCTTTACAAACATTATCTCATTTATACTCACAACAGATCTGGGGGTAGATGATATTATTTATCTCCATTTTACAGATGAAGAAACTGAGTCAGACAGAAGTTAAGTGACTTTTCCAGGATTATACAGCTAGTAAATATCTGAGGACAGAGTTGAACTCTCATGGTTCTGACTCCATGTCTATCATTTTACTGTACCACCCACTGCTTGGATGGATGGAAAACTACTAATACTTGTAGAATAGAAGATAGAGCTCCTTAATTTTTGCTTCTGTTTTCTTTGCAAAGTAGTATCATCTTTAGACTAGAAATAACAGAACAAACTGTTAAGTAGGGAGTTAATAAGTGAGAATTAGTAAGAGAACACCTAGTTGTTCCTGATGACTTACAGTCACCAGACACAGATGAAATATATCCTTGAATACTGAAAGAACTGGCAGATAAGATACTTTAACACTGTCAGTGAAGTTTGAAAAGTCCTAGAAAACTAGAGAGTTATGAGAGGGATAGATATCTCCCAATTTTCAAAAAAGAAAAGAGAATGAAGTCTGCAAACTATGGTCCAGTGAACTTAACTTTGGCTTCTTGGAAGTATTCTAGAATATATTATTAAAGGAAGAGTTAGGGAATATTTAGAAAAAAGGAATTAGTAACTATGAGAATGAAAATGAAGACTTCAGAAAGAACAAGTCAAGGTAGAATAATCTTTGTGTTAATTTTGCAAATACAAGCTGAAGAAACTTGTCCTTCAAAATAGAATTAAAATTTAAGGAATTCAAGAAGCAAACCCCAAGTCTAATACAAATAACTCACAAGTGGGCTATATAGATTCTGTGACAGATCTGAAAACTTAATGATAAGCAGATCTGTCAGGTTTTAAAAGCTGGGGATGATGATTTTTAGCATGTGCAAGGCAGACAGCAGTTTATCTGAAAATGATCTGGTCATTTTAGTTGATAGTGACATTAATACAAGTTAACAGTCTGACTTGGGAGCTGAAAAAGGTAATATACTTTTGAGGTATACTAAGAGAGACAGTTTTTGGAATTAAGGTGATAGTGCTGTTATATTCTGTCCTGGTCATAAAACATATGGAGTTTTGTGTTCATTTTTTGGTGCCCTGTTTTTAAAAGGGCATATTTAAGCTAGAGACTATTCAATGGTGATCAGACTGCAGATGATGTCATAATAAAATCGATTGAAAGAATTTAAATGTTCTTGTCCCTGCAGAGGAAACTGGTGGTAGGGAAGCATAAGAACTGTCTTCAAGTACGTGGAAGGATTGGATTTATTCTGTTTAAATTTAGAAGGTAGAAGTAAGAGAAAAGAGTAGAAATTTCAATTAGGCAAATTTACACTAGGAGTAAGGGAAACTTCCTAACAGAAGTATCTGAAAGAAGAATGGGCTGTCTTGGCCAGTGGTGGGTTTCTCCTCATTAGAGGTCAATCTAGCAAAGAGTGAATGACAATTTGTCAGGTGTGTTATAGAGAGGAAACTAGCTGACATGTAGTTTACAACAGATGGTTTCTTAGTTCCTTCCCAACTCTGAGAGTCTGTGATTGAATTGTGTTATGTTGAATTTTCTTTAGAATCCTAATTTTTCAAAGGCAAAGGAAGGTGACACGTGGATGTAGTGGTCTGTACACAGCACAGTATCAAGGAAAAATTGAATTCAAGAACAGGAGCTAAAGACTTCTAAGGGGAAATATATGACTGGAAATGAGGTAAACTGTTTACATAATAAAAATGAGAGATAACATGTCAACAATTCGGATGTTATACTGCTACCTTTAGGATTAAAAAAAAGTGAAAGGAGGGTCATAGCCACCTGGGCAAACCTAACAGAGGACTTATGATAAAAGATGAAAAAGAACCATGAAGGATAAAAGGCACAGAGAAGCTGTTATCTTTGTCAGTGTGTGGAATTGTCTTATCATTGCAATCTTCAATCACTTAAAGTAAACACATAGGAGCTTCTATTTAAAGGAATCCTTTGATGCTTGGAAACTGTAAGAATAAATTAATCTATCCATTCTGTAAATATGAATCTTCATCTTTTAAAAATGATATGACCATTTTGTGCAACATCAGATTCCTTTTGACATATTCTTGTATAGTTAGTGTTCAGTGATGATTCTTTCTTACTATGAAAACTACAGTTCTGTACTGAGTACTATGTACCCAGCACTGTGTTATCTGTTGTGGCATATAAAACAATTAGCACTCTGAATAACTAAGTAGAATTGTAAATAGAACATTGGACCTGGCATCAAAAAGACCAGAATTCCAAACTTGCCTCAGAAAATTACTATCTCTATTACCCTGGGCAAGTCACTTAACCTCTCTGTGATTCAGTTTCCCCATATGTGAAATAGAAATAATAATCAACAAATATTTATTAAGTGGTTACTATATGACAGGAACTGTGCTAAGTACTAGAGATATGCAGAAAAAGCAAAAATAGCCCATTCTCCCAAGGGGTCTACATTTTCATGGGTGAGACAACATATAAGTACTGAGTAAAGTGAAGGTAACCTTACAAGGGATGACATTAGAAACTGAGGGTACTGGTATTCCTGGAGGAGGTGGCTCTTGATCTTAGTATTAAAGTAAGCTAAGGATTGTATGAGTCAGAATTTGGGTGGGAGAGCCTTCTAGTCATTGGAAGCAGCTTGTGAAAAGAGATATATTTAGGAGAAGCGTTAAATTCAAGGAACAGCAAGTAGACCAATATAGCTAGATTATGTGGAGGGGAGTAGAATGTACGAAAATTGGAAAAGTAAGAAAAATCATATAGTAAAAATGTTCAAATGCCAAAGGACTTTTTATTTGATCATGGAGGCAATAGAAAGCCACTGGAATTTATTACACAAGGGATTATAAGGAAAATCATTTTGGCAATCAATTGGAGGATAGCTTAGTGGAGAGAAATTTTGAGTCAGGGAGATCAATTAGAAAGCATTTGCAATAGCCCAAGCAATAGGTGATTAGAGGCTGAACTTACGTGGTGAATGTATGAGTAGAGAGGGGGACATATGTGAGATATTTAATAGAGAAAGAAATGGGGACAGCTAGTTGGCACAGTGGATAAAGCACCGGTCCTGAAGTCAGGAGGACCTGAGTTCAAATCTGGCCTCAGACCAAACACTTGACACCTACTAGCTGTGTGACCCTGGGCAAGTCACTTAACCCCAATTGCCTAAAAAAAAAAAAAAGGGTATGGACCAACAAGAAGCTATTAGATTTGGTAATAAAGGGATCACTGGTAACTTCAGAAAGAGCTCTGTGAGTTGAATGATGAGGTCAAAAGCCAGTAAACAGAGACTAATAGCACGTACCTTACAGGGATGTTGTGAAGATCTACTAAAATAATGTATATGAAATAGTTTGTAGATCTTAGATTGCTTATAAATATTACTTATAATTATATTACTACTACTATTATTCTTACTGCTTCCAATAATAATACCATCCTTTCCTCTTTACTTCCTCTACCTACTCATGTTCAGGGTATATCACTTCAATAGAATACTTTTCTTTCTGTTAGGATAAAACCAACTTGGCTATTATTCAATTCAACTCAATACAATTCAGTGACATTTATCAAATTTCTTCTCTGTTGGAGGAAACAAAGATGAATAATATGTGGTCTCAGACGTTGTATTATAACATTGTTCTCTTGTGATATTGGACTGGCTGCCATCCTGACAAAGAACACACTTTGCTTACTAAGCATTTTAGTGCATAGGATGTTAGTGCCATACCCATCCCTGTTGTGGGAATTTAGGCAAAGTAAGTATACTTTTGTAATAAGAGTGGAAAATGTACATGGTAGAATAGTGAGTGATAATTTTGAATAGTTCTAAGAAGCACAAAATGTCAAAATGTGAGGGACTTTTGAGAAATTCAGTATATAATCCAGTCTTTATCCTTTTAAAAATGTCATATAGCCTTTCCTTGAAGACTTCTGATGGGTAATTCATAACCATTGCTGCAGTCTTTTTTTTCTTTTTTCTTTTTTTCTTTTTCTTTTTTTTCTTTTCTTTTCTTTTTTTTTTTTTTTTACAATTTTTGATAATTCGAATGACTGGGATCTTTACTTAATCATGTTTTCTTTAACAATCTCTTACCTAAACAATTGCTGAATGTTGAAAATCAGTATGACACAGTTACAAATTGCCTTCTAGAATATCTATACTCATTCACAGTTCGAAGTTACTACATTGTTCAAATCCTTTGACCCAGCAATACTATTATGAGACGTGTGTGTGTGTGTGTGTGTGTGTGTGGTGGTGGGGTGGGGCCAAAATGGCTGAGTAAAAGCAGTGACTTGCTTGAGCTCTCCCACAAACCTCTCCAAATACCTGTAAAAATGGTTCTAAACAAATTCTAGAGCAGCAGAACCCACAAAAAGACAAAGTGAAACAAATTTCCAGTCCAAAAGAATTTGGATGGTTAATTGGAAAGGTCTATTGTGCCAGGCTGGGAGAGGAGCGCAGTTTGGGCCACACAGGCAAAGATCAGGCCTCAGTGAACCTGGAGCAGACCTCAGGGGACTGAATCAAAGGGGAGCTGTGGCAGTTTCCAGACTTCTCAACCCACAAAAACCAGAGACAACTTAGAAGGTCAATAGGAAAGGTCTGTTGGGCTGTGGTAAGAGAAGACCTTGGTCTGGCCCCACTCCTTGCACAGCCCTGAGATGGCCGCTGTTTCTGGAGCTCTCAGCCCACAGACGGAGGGGGGAATTAAGTGGCTGATCAGAGGGGGATTTCAGGGATCTCTTTGATGGTGCTAAGGCAGGATTCTCTTGCTTTATCTATGTTTGTATCGGGGTCACATTTCTGGGTGGCAGTCTTGGGGCAAGGAGGAGTGCTGGCATGGTGGAGCTTGTAGTGGTGGTGGAGAGGGAATCCTCTTCATGGTTCCAAGGCAGAAAAGAGTGCTTGTGGTTACTCATAGACCAGAGCACAGGCCAGGAAAAGAGTAAACACTTTGCCCTTCATCATAGCACCTTGGAAGAACTGAAAAATTACAGATCTCTAGAAGTATCTCTGAAAACAGCTGCACAAAACTCCTGAAGCTTGGGACAGTACATTCTCCACACTGGAAGCATACCCCCTACCTTAGCAAAGAGTTTTTTTGTATTAATTTATTTTGATTTATCAATAATCACTTCCATATGCTTTTAAGTTTAAAATTTTTCTCCCCCTTCTTCCCTACCACCCTCCCCAAGATGGCACACAATCTGATATAGGCTATACATTTACATTCATATTATTCATATTTTCACATTAGTGATGTTGTAAGTAGAAATTAAAACCAATAGGAGGAACCATCAGAAAGAGGAAACAAAACTCAACAGAAAAGAAAAAAAATAACAATTTGGCTTCCATAGTTCATTCTTTGGGTGTGGATAGTATTTTCCATCACAAGGCCTCTGGAGATGTCTTAGATCCTTGTATTGCCAGGAAGGGTTAAGTTTATCAATATTAGTCATCACACAACATGGCTGTTTTTGTGTACAATGTTCTCTTGGTTCTGCTCACTTCACTCAGCATCAGACCATACAAGTCTTTCCAGGTTTTTCTGAAGTCAGCCTGTTCATCATTTCTTATAGCACAATAGTATTCCATCACATTCACATACCACAACTTGCTCAGCCATTCCCCAATTGATGGGCATTCTCTCAATTTCCGATTCTTTGCCACCACAAAAAAGAGCTGCTAAGAATATTTTTGTACATGTAGGTCCTTTTCCCATTTGTGTGATCTCTTTGGGATATACCCTAGAAATGCTGTTGCTGGGTCAAAGGGTATGCACAGTTTTATAGCCCTTTGGGCATAGTTCCAAATTGCTCTCCAAAATGGTTGGATCATTTCACAACTCCACCAACAATGCATTAGTGTTCCAATTTTCCCACTTCTCCAACATTTATCATTTTCCTGTTTTGTCATGTTGGTCATTCTGATAGGTGTGATGCGGTACCTCAGAGTTGTTTTGATTTGCATTTCTCTAATCAATAGTGATTTAGAGCATTTTTTCATATGACTATAGATGGCTTTAATTTCTTTATCTGAGAACTGCCTGTTCATATCCTTTGACCATTTATCAATTGGGGAATGGCTTGTTTTCTTATAAATTTGACATAATTCTCTATATATTTCAGAAACGAGACCCTTATCAGAGAGACTGGTTGTAAAAATTCTTTCCCAATTTTCTACCTTCCTTCTAATCTTAGTTGCATTGGCTTTGTTTGTGCAAAAACTTTTCAATTTAATGTAATCAAAATTATCTATTTTGCTTTTCATAATGTCCTCTATCTCCTGTTTGGTCATGAATTCTTCTGTTCTCCATATATCTGACAGGTAAACTATTCCTTGCTCTCTCAGTTTGCTTATAGTATCAGCCGTTATATCTAAATCATGTACCCATTTTGACTTTATTTTGGTATATGGTATGAGATTTTGGTCTATGCCTAGTTTCTGCCATACTCTTTTCCAGTTTTCCCAGCAGTGTTTTTCAAAGAGTGGGTTCTTATCCCAGAAACTGGGGTCTTTTGGTTTATCAAATAGTATATTGCTATAGTCATTGACTACTGTGTCTTGCATACTTAACCTATTCCACTGATCCACCACTCTATTTCTTAGCCAGTACCAAGCAGTTTTGATGATTGCTGCTTTATAATACAATTTAAGATCTGGAATGGCTAGGCCACCTTCCCCCTGCATTTCTTTTCATTAGTTCTCTTGATATTCTGGACCTTTTGTTCTTCCAAATGAATCTTGTTATTATTTTTTCTAACTCTATAAAGTAATTTTTTGGTAGTTTGATTGGTATGGCACTGAATAAGTAAATTAGCTTAGGTAGAATTGTCATTTTTATTATATTAGCTCGGCCTACCCATAAGCAACTGATGTTTTTCCAATTATTTAGATCTGATTCTATTTGCATGAAAAGTGTTTTGTAATTGTGTTCATAGAGTTCCTGGGTTTGTTTCAGGAGGTAGACTCCTAAATATTTTATAATGTCTACAGTAAGTTTAAATGGAATTTCTCTTTCTATCTCTTGCTGTTGGGCTTTGTTAGTAATATATAGAAATGCCAATGATTTATGTGGGTTTATTTTATAGCCTGCAACTTTGCTAAAGTTGTTTATTATTTCAAGTAGTTTTTTACTTGATTCTCTGGGATTCTCTAAGTATAACATCATGTCATCTTCAAAGAGTGATAGCTTTGTTTCTTCTTTGCCTATTCTAATGCCTTCAATGTCTTTTTCTTCTCTTATTGCTAAAGCTAATGTTTCCAGTACGATGTTGAATAACAGTGGTGATAATGGACATCCTTGTTTCACCCCCGATCTTATTGGAAATGCTTCTAGCTTGTTCCCATTACATATTATGCTTGCTGAAGGTTTTAGATAGATGCTATATATTATTTTAAGGAAGACTCCATTTTTACCTATGCTCTCTAGTGTTTTTAATGGGTGTTGTATTTTGTCAAAAGCTTTTTCTGCATCTATTGAGATGATCATATGGTTTCTGTTAGTTTTGGTGTTGATATAATGGATTATGGTGATAGTTTTCCTTATATTGAACCAGCCCTGCATTCCTGGTATAAATCCTACCTGGTCACAGTGTATTATTCGTGTGATAAGTTGCTGTAATCTATTTGCTAATATTTTGTTTAAAATTTTTGCATCGATATTCATTAGAGAAATTGGTCTATAATTTTCTTTCTCTTTTGACTCTTCCTGGTTTAGGTATCAGCACCATATTTGTATCACAAAAAGAATTTGGTAAAACTCCTCCTTCACCTATTTTCCCAAATAGTCTATGTAGTATTAGAATTAATTGTTCTTTAAATGTTTGATAGAATTTGCATGTAAATCCATCTGGCCCTAGAGATTTTTTCCTAGGGAGTTCATCAAAGGCTTGTTCAATTTCTTTTTCTGAGATGGGGTTATTTAAGTATTTTACTTCCTCTTCTGTTAATCTGGGCAATTTATATTTTTGTAAATATATATCCATTTCACTAAAATTGTCAAATGTGTTGGCATATAGTTGGGCAAAATAATTCCTAATTGTTGTTTTAATTTCTTCTTCCTTGGTTGTAGTTTCACCCTTTTCATTCTTGATACTAGTATTTGGTTTTCTTCTTTCTTTTTTTTAAATTAGATTAACCAAAGGTTTATCTATTTTATTGTTTTTTTCATAAAACCAGCTCTTAGTTTTGTTTATTAGTTCAATAGTTTTCTTAATTTCAATTTTCTTAATTTTTCCTTTGGTTTTCAATATTTCTAATTTGGTGTCTAATTGAGGATTTTTAATTTGTTCTTTTTCTAGTTTTTTTAGTTGTATGCCCAATTCATTGATCTCCTCTTTTTCTATTTTATTTATATAAGCATTTAGAGATATAAAACTTCCCCTAAGAACTGCTTTTGCTGCATCCCATAAGTTTTGGTATGTTGTCTCATTATTGTCACTCTCTTGAATGAAATTATTGATTGTTTCTATGATTTGTTGTTTGACCCAATCATTTTTTAGGATTAGATTATTTAGTTTCCAATTATTTTTTAGTCTATCTTTCCATGGCCCTTTATTACATATAATTTTTATTGCATCATGATCTAAAAAGGATGCATTTAATATTTCTGCCTTACTGCATTTGATTGTGAGGTTTTTATGCCCTAGTACATGGTCAATTTTTGTGTATGTGACATGTACCACCGAGAAAAAAGTATATTCCTTTCTATCACCATTCAGTTTTCTCCAGAGGTCTATCATACCTAACTTTTCTAATGTTCTATTCGCCTCCTTAACTTCTTTCTTGTTTATTTTGTGGTTAGATTTATCTAATTAAGAGAGGGGGAGGTTGAGGTCCCCCACCACTATAGTTTTGATGTCTATTTCTTCCTGTAACTCCCTGAACTTCTCCTCTAAGAATCTGGATGCTGTACCATTTGGTGCATATATGTTTAGTAATGATATTACTTCATTGTCTATGGTGCATTTTAGCAGGATGTAGTTTCCTTCCTTATCTCTTTTGATAAGATCTATTTTTGCTTTTGCTTTGTCTGAGATCAGGATTGCTACCCCTGCTTTTTTTTTACTTCAGCTGAAGCATAATATATTTTGCTCCAGCCTTTTACCTTTACCTTGTATGTGTCTTTTTCAAATGTGTTTCCTTTAAACAACATATTGTCGGGTTGTGGTTTTTAATCCAATCTGCTATGTGCTTCTGTTTTATGGGAGAATTCCTCCCATTCACATTTATGGTTATGATTACTATCTGTGTCTTTTTCTCCATCCTTTTTTTCCTCCCCTATTTATGCTTTTCTTTCTCCTCTCTCCTTTCCCCCCCTCATTTGTGTTTTGCTTTTGACCACCACCTCCTTCAGTCCCACCTCCCTTCTATTATCCCTTTCCCTTTTCTTCCCCTTTACCCTTACTGCTTCTTCCCTCCCTTCTATCCCCCCTCCCTTTTCTTTCCCCTTTCCCCTCCTACTACCTATAGTGCAAGTTAGATTTCAATACCTAACTGATTATGTTATTCCCTTCTTGAACCAAATCTGACGAGAGTAAGGTTCAAACAATGCTCATCCCCCTCCCTTCTTTACCTCTGCTCTAATAGGTTTTTGTGTCTTTCCTGTAATGTAATTTACCCCTGTCTGCCTCCTCCTTTCTCAGTACATTTTCTCAGACTAATCCACTTGCTTGGATCCATTTAACCCACTTGATTAAATTTTTTTATCATTACATCAAAATCAACTTACATCCACCCCCTTTATGTGTACTCTTTTAACATGATATAATCACAATACAGTTCTCAAGAGTTTCAAGTGTCATCTTCCCTTGTAGGGATGTAAACATTTTGCCCTTATTAACAACATATTGTAACTTTCTGTCCCATTTACCTTTTTATGTCTCTCTTGAATCTTGTACTTGAAGATCAAAGTTTTTGTTGAGCTCTGGTCTTTTATCAGGAACATTTGGAAGTCCCCTATTTCATTGAATATCCATCTCCTTCCCTGAAAAGTCACACTCATTTTCACTGGGTAGTTAATCCTTGGCTGCATTCCAAGCTCATTTGCCTTAGGGAATATCATGTTCCATGCCCTACGGTCTTTTAATGTAGAGGCTGCAAGGTCCTGTGTAATCCTGACTGTGCTTCCATGATATTTAAATTGTTTCCTTCTGGCTGCTTGCAGTAATTTCTCTTTAATCTGGTAATTTTGGAAGTTAGCTATTATATTCCTTGGCGTTTTCAATTTGGGATCTCTTTCAGGCAGGGAGTGGTGGATTCTTTCTGTAGTTATTTTACCTTCTGGTTCTAGGACTTCAGGGCAGTTTTCCTTTATGATTTCCTGAAGGATATTGTCCAGGCTCTTTTTTTCATCATGACTTTCAGGTAGGCCTATAATTTTTAAATTGTCTCTCCTGGAATAATTTTCCAGGTCAGCTGTTTTACCCATGAGGTATTTTATGTTTTCATCTATTTTTTCATTTTTTTGTTTCTGTTTGACTGATTCTTGCTCTCTCATAGAGTTGTTTCCATTTGTTTGATTCTAATTTTTAACATATAGTTTTCTTCTGTTAGATTTTGTACTTTCTTCTCCAATTGGTCAATTGTATTTTTAAGGGATTTATTTTCTTCAGTGTACTTTTTTTCCAATTGGCCAATGTACTTTTAAAGGATTCCTCTACCTCTCTCATTTGACTTTTAAAATCCTTCTTGAGTTCTTCTAAAAAAGTTTTTTGGGCTTCAGACCAGTTCATATTCCCTTTTGATGTTGCAGATGTGGGTTTGATGACAGTGTTGTCCTCTTCAGAATTTCTGTCTTGATCTTCACTCTTCTCATAATATGAATCTATCATATGTTTCTTTTTACTCATGGCGTTTCTTTATTCCCTGGCCTTTAAAGAGATTAACCTTCTGGGGAGCAGAGGGCACTGACCCAAGCTTCTTGTGTTGGGAGCCTAGGTCTTGGTCACTGGCTTTGTGTGCTGGGACCTCTTATGTTGGCAACTGGAGGCTGTAGGGTTCTGGCAGCTTATCTGGTGTTGTGCTGGAATCAGCAAGCCTGGGACTTTCAGGCAAATCTAGGTTGCCTGCTTTTCCTTTCCTTTAGCTTTGTTTAGTTCCTTTTAGGTAAGTGCTGCCAGGTGTTTATCTGCCTGGGGCCCCTTGCAGTACTGCCTCCCTTATTTCTGTTGAGGCACTGGGAGACTTCTTTACTGTAGAATGCTGAGGCACCTGGTGATTTTCTGAGCTGGTTTCCACGAGTTACCCCACCATCACTGAGGCACTCGGAAGTCCAGCTGTTGGTATTTGCCTGCTCGACCACCTGGGCTTGGGAATCTCCTCCTGGTTGGCAGTTGGAGGCTATAGGGTTCTGACAGCTTACCTGGTGTTGGGCTGGAATCAACAAGGCTGGAACTTTCAGGCAAATCTAGGTTGCTTTCTTCAGCTCCTTTCAGACAATGCTGCCAGGTGCTTATCTACCTGGGGCCCTTTGTAGTGCTGCTTCCCTTATTTTTGCTGAGGCACTGCGAGACCCGTTTGCTGTAGGATGCCACGGCACCAGAATCTCCTCCTGGTGTGCTAAAGTGGGTCTTTCCACTAGCTGACTGGGCAACTCCTGTTTCATATTGCTCCCCTTCCCTGAGGGTAAGAGGAGCCTTTCCCATTAATCTCTCTAGCTACCTGGGCTGCTGCACTGCTGCACCCCATCTTTCTTCTGGTTCAGCTGTTCCAGGGTTTTTCCTGGGTGATATTTTCTGGGTTTTCAGAGGTTGATAGGGGAGAGTGAGAGCGACTACCTTTTTACTCTGCCATCTTGGCTTCCGGAAGCAGAAGTCCAACAAAGATTTTAAAACTCAAGTAATTGACTGGGATCATGAGAGAACTGAGCAAAAAAAGTCAGACCATAGAATCTTTCTTTGGTGACAAAGAAGATCAAAACATACAACCAGAAGAAGACAACAAAGTCAAAGCTCATACATCCAAAACCTTGAAGAAAAATATGAATTGGTTCCAGGCCATGGAAGAGCTCAAAAAGGGTTTTGAGAAGCAAGTAAGAGAAGTAGAGGAAAAACTGGGAAGAGAAATGAGAGTGATGCAACAGATCAACAGCTTGCTAAAGGAGACCCCAAAAATACTGAAGAAAATAACACCTTAAAAATAGCCTAACCTAAATGGCAAAAGAAGTCCAAAAAGCCAATGAGAAGTAGAATGCCTTAAAAAGCAGAATTGGCCAAATGGAAAAGGAAGTTCAAAAGCTCACTGAAGAAAATACTTCCTTAAAAATTTGAATAGAACAATTGAAAGATAATGACTTTTTGAGACCTGTGGTACAAAGAGACCAAAGAAAACAGGAAAATAAAAAGGGAAAAATTATGGCAGCTTTTTTAGTGATGACAAAGAACTGGGAACTGAGAGGTGTACAATATTTAGGGAATAGCTGAAGAAATTATGGTATATTAATGTAATGAAAAACAGTTGTGCCTTAAGAAATAATGAAAGGGATACTTTCCAAGAAATCTGGGAATACTTGCCTGAATCGATGCAAATTGCAGTAGACATAACCAGGAGAACAGTTTCTGCTAAAGCAAAGATGTAATGCAATAATCAACCTTGATTCCAAAGGCCTGATGATGAAAAATGCTGACCACCTAGTGACAGAGTATGATGAATCAACTGTACAAAATGAGACACCTTTTTTTGATATGGCCAATATAGGATTCTTTCTTTCCTCCCTTCCTTCCTCCCTCCCTCCCTTCCTTCCTTCCCTCCTTCCTTCCTGGCTATGAATATTTTTTACAAAGGTTTTGTTTCCTTTTTTTTTTCCATAGTAAAGAGAATGAGGGGGGAAGGAAATAAAATAAATACTTGTCAATTAGAAAAAAGTAAACTTTAATTTAAAGAGAAAGTCATCATAGTATAGCGTATAGTACATCAGACTTGTACTTAGGAAGAATTGGATTCAAATTCTTCCTCGAGATTTACTAGCTGTGCGGTCCTGGCCAAGTCATTTTATTTCTCTGTGCCTCAAGTTGCTCATCTGTAAAATGAGGATGTTATACTTGATACCTGTCCTTCTAAGGCCCTTTCTAACTCTAACACTATGACTTTTTGATCTCATAAAGATTATATGCCAGTATGTGATGGGAGGAATGGAAAAGAATAAGAAAGTTAATGTTGAAGTCATTTCCCTTCTCTATTGGGCATTCCATTCTAATTTCTGTCAGTTTTATGTACCACTAGTTTTCCAAGTTAGAAAGCTGGTTGTCTCATTTACATTTCTGCTCTTTTGGTAAGGGTGCTTTGGGAAGAGTATTAGATTTGGAGTTGACTTACTCCAAGTACTTGTCTCAAGGACATATAGAATATATAAGTCTCTAGGTTACTTATAGTTCACAATGAGCGCTTCTCTGGCAGAGACTATTCCTCATGTTCCCCCATTTGGCCTGTTGCCCTCAGGCTGCTTTCTGCTACTCATAGTGGGGAAGGTGGGCCATGGTGGTCTTCCCCTCTTTTTATCTTTCTTTCTTCCTTTTGTTCCTCATGGCTCTTTAGGATGGTTAACAAATCTTTGGTTTCTCTGTCTAAGTGGAGCCTCCCTAGGGCAAGATGGAAGATGATATCATTGAGCCTTCACTTCTTTCTTGGTGGCCATTGCTTTCTCTACTCAGGCTCTTTTCTACTGTGTCCTTTAGTATTGGTTACTAGCCATTCATATGATCATACACATCTCTTGGCTTACACACTTTTATTTTCCCCAATGACTTTAGTGCGGTAGGGAAAGAGCACCTGATCTAGACTTGCCATATACATTATGGATGAGGAAAAGTTAAAGTTAATGTTATTACTCACAAAAATATCAGGCTTAATATTGATATAATATTTGTTGTTCAGTCATTTCAGTCATGTCTGACTCTTTGTGACTCCATCTGGGGTTTTCATGGCAAGATACCAAGTGGTTTGCCATTTCCTTCTCCAGATCATTTTACAGATGAGGAAGTGAGGCAAACAGGGTTGAGTGACTCGCCCAAGGTCACATAGCTAGTAAACGTCTAAGGCCCTATTTGAACTCAAAGATGAGTCTTTTTGAATTCAGGCCTGGTGTTCTGTCTACTGTACCACTTAGCTGTCCTAATGATACAGTAGTGCTCAAATACAGAAAGTATATTTATGCAAAGCATGATGGCCAGTGGGTATATATTTTAATCGGAAACATTAAAAGAGGATAATCTGCTACCTAGGGAAAACAGTTAAGACATAAAGAAACATTTCCTGATAGTAAGAGTTGTTGAATATTGGAATTAGTTGACAAAGAAGGCCATGGACAATTCTCTTTAGAGCTCAGGAGAAAAATTCTCTAGAGTTTTTTTTTTTTATGTTTGTCTGATATTGTCTGAAGGAACAGAGGAAAATAACTCCTGTAGTTGTCAATCAGTCATCAATCCATAAAAGTGCATTTATTAAACACCTACTATGTATCAGATACTGTGCTATGTGCTCGGAATATAAAGTGCTTCCATTCTATCTGGTTAGACAACATGTACACTTATCAGAACAAATAAAATAATAAAAACTAGGTAATTCAGGGGAGAGAGATAGAAGACACCATTATCCAGGGAGATGGTAAGAGTTGTTGTGTAGAAGGTGACACTTGAGGTAGATTTGGAAGGATCTAGGGATTCTAAGAAATGAAGGTGAGAAGGGAATTCATTTCAAGTCTGGGGTATAGCCCCTACAAAGACATTGAGATAATTATTACTTCTGTGACTTAATAATGATGCTTCAATTGAATGATTCTGGGTTGGTGGAGAGACTTAACAGCATTGTTCACTAGTCAATCATTCAATTTAAATTATATTATCATATAATTATAATTGCTTGGATTTCAGCTATAAAGGTTAAGAAAGCAATTATACAGTGTTTTTATTATATCGTTATGGTTGCTAGTAATTTATGAGATTAGAGTAGACCACATAAAGACTATTAATAGCAGTATTTGTAAAAACACAGTAGAATGTCTCTGAAGCCTAATTTAGGCAACTCATGAAAGTAATTAACATAAGCACAGTTTTTTTTAAGAGAGAGAAAACTTTTTCCTTTATTATGCCCTGAGGCTGAAATAATTTTAATGTTTTTCATCAAAAAAGCTTCTTTTGCTTAATAAAGAATACATTAAAACATGACTTTCCCCAATTTATTTCTCACTCGCTCTTCAACTCTTAACATTATTCATTGTGATACCAATCTAAGCTATCCATAGGATAGATGCAATATGAATTAAATCTCTAGAACATCTGTTCAGATTCATATTCCATTTGTGAAGTCAACCAAAAGTGCTTTTATTGGAAGTTGTGACTTATGTATGATTCAGGGTCCAATTGTCATTCATCTGCATGGCAATTTAGAAAATAATATGCACATAAATCAAAACTAAGCCCTATTTGTTTTACTATTTCCACATAACTTGTACAGGTAGTTAGCAAGCAGAGTTCACATTTCATTCATGTTTGCCTATAGCATCCTCTTTTATCTAACTGGTAACAGCTGATTTCAAAGTTGACCATTCATATTTGTTAACCATCTCTAATGGACTCATCTTGAATGAAAAGTTTGTGAATGAATCTACAAAGCTATAAGTATACATCAAAAATGTAATAGAATAGGGGGATATGAGTCAATGTGTGTCCCAGTCTATAGAACATACACATATAAAGTAATACGCTTTTGTTCTGACTTCTGAACCAGTTACTTTCCTGTAACATCCTGTTCTACACTAGGTACAGAAGTTCCTGGTTTGGTTGCCATGCCTTTTCCTAGATGGTTGGTGAATGCTTGTACAGACTCTTTTATCTTTTTGTTCTGAACCCACCGTTATGATCTGGTGGTTGACCCAATGTTAGTTTTACTAGGAGGAACAGGATAAAGAAGCCAGCATTAACAGTCTCTCTGGACTTGCTTTCATCTTAATTCATGAAGCCTGTGTCAAATAGACATGTGGAACCTTTGGATTCCTAAATTCAAACTAAAATCTGAATCAGATCTTAAGAAATCCTAATTAGCACATAGGTTTCCTTAGAAACTAAATTTTTTGAATTATTAGGAGAATCTGACTTTTTTCTTGAGACATTCTATAACAAAGAAGAAGGGGACAAGGTTGATGAAAACTCTAAATTCTATGGTTATGAGGAGAAAAACTCTTGTGCTTTGAGTCCTACAAGGTAAGATTACAATCTTAATAACATTAGCATTGCCATTGTTTTGGTGCTATTATAAATACTCTCCCTACCCTACCCTTCCCCCTAAACCCCACCCCTGGCAGTTTGTCTTCTTGAACAAAGTTTCCCAGTTGTATTTTACTTGTTAGGTTATCCAATATATATATATATATATATATATGTATGTGTGTGTGTGTGTGTATAAAATGATGTGTGTGTGTATATATTTATATAGATATACACACATATATATGTGTACACACACACACACATCAGTGAACCTTCAAATGAAAGTTCAGTTAATCTATTTAGCATGTAACAAAAACAGGGGTATTCTAAGAAGTAACACAATTCATTTCCATTTTGAAAGACAGTTTGACTTTCCCTTTCCATATCATAATATAGATCTCATTTAAAGAATTTTCCAAGTATTAAAAAAAAAAGCCATCTAATACAAGAGTAATTCTTTTCTATGAAACTGTGACAATGAAAGTTAATGTAGGGAAAAAAGTCCAAGTTGTTAAGTTGAATATAGTGGCATTTTCAGCTTGCCCATGATGAAATTTCAGAAAATGTCTCTATTAAACAGCATAAATTCTGTCCAAACCATTTTACATGGCAATTAGAAGTCATGGAAGAATGAATGGGTCTCCTTCTGCTATACAGGGAGCTATTTCTTATTTTTTTCCTTGAATAATAAGAGTTTAAATGTTTGCCCCTGTTTCCACAAGACTTAAAAAATGAGAAGATACACACCTAGATTTAAGAAAAAAAATTAGTCAGAGGGTAACGACATCGCTGTATCGAATTGTTATTCCTCAGGGTTGAGATAGGAGAGAAAAAACAGTTGGACGTAACCAAAATATATTAAGCAATGCATGCCAATTGCCCAACAAATCAGAACCAGAGACCTCTTTAGCTTAGGCCTGGACCCTGAATGTAGACTTTTATACATTAAAAATAATTAATCAAATAAGGCCAATGAATTAAAAGGAAACTATAACATCAAGTAATCTGATTTCTAAGTGGACGAAAGATTAAGGACTTCCCAAGTTTGGGGGGAGGGGAGAGTGAACAAGTTCACTTGGCTGAATTTAGAAAAAGAGGTGTCCCACTCCCCACAAGTATCTCTGAAAAGAGATAAAAAGATAAAAGAGATAAAAGGTACAAGGAAACAATAACTGATTGATCAGTATGGGCCAGTTTTCAGATAAGACATATGGATTGCTTGAAATAGACAGTTGGGAGAAAACTCCTTACATCAGTCTTTGGATCTGCCCAGGTTTCTGATCAGCATAACTCAGATCCTTGGTTAAGGATCTCTAAGGAGCAGGTAGAGGTGGTCCAGTTTCCCAGCCATTGAGGGCTACGTTCAAACAATGCAATGTTTTTCTTTTTTCCTCTCCCAATTCCCGCAATTGAATAAAGTTTTCTCATGAGACAGAATTTGGACTAGACCCATAATGGAATAGAAAGGGAATTGAGCCAGGTCCAGATTTGAGTCACAAGATGGAGTCAATGTAGTTCACCCAATTCCCACAATTAACCACTTACTGTCCTAATCTGCTCAATTTCCTCAGGGGGCACAAAATAGCTGTCTTCAAATATTGGGAGGGCTGCCATTTAAAAGAGATATTAGAACTATTCTGTTTGGTTCCAGACAGCACAACTAGAAATAATGATTTGAAGCTCCAAAGGAGCAAATTTAGGCCTGATTTCACAAAAACAAAGCAAAACAAAACAAGACCCTTCCTACTGCTTTGTAACTCTATGCACTAGTGTGATGGGCTGTGTCAGGAGACAGTGGTTTTCCCCTCACCGGCAGTCTTAAATGGCATATTATAGAAAGTCTTCATTTTCAGGAATGAGTCAGATTTGGTGGCCATTGAGGACCTTTCAACTTTGACTCTGTCATTTTCTGCTTCTGTGATACTTGTAAAAGTTTTAATATTTCCAAGGATAGTTAAGCAGACGAAACAGTGAAAAGATAATTGGAAAGATTGCTTTCGATAGTGATCAGAGTCCTGGATTCTTCAAGATGATACTGACTTCAAGAAAATATAGCATACTTTGATCAATGTTTTACTCTTAGAATAGTCTCTTCTAGACATATCCTGTTTTCTGATTTGGATTACAAATCTAGAAACTGGAAGAAAACTTACAGGTCATTTAATCCAACTCTTTCATTTTAAAGATAAGGAAACTGAGACTTCTGAACATTAAATTCATACAAGTACAAGAGGTGGCCAAAATTAGTACTCTCTACATTTGCAAAATATGATCACCACATATCTTGGTGCAGTCATAGATGTGCCGTGAGTATTGGTTCTCATGTAATCTGTGGTTTTCACAAAGATGTAGGACCTATCTCATCCAGAAATTTATAATGCCGACTCTGGAGGCTCATTAGAAATTCGTTCTAACTAAAAATCACTCTTGGCATCAGAGATTATTAGAATTGAATGTGACAGCTACAATGTAACAGATATAGTATCAAATTAAAAATAAATATGTGTGCAAGAATTCTTTTCTTTTCTTTTTCTTTCTGTCCATCCTTAGCTCTTTGCATAGTGTCTAATACATTGAAGGCACTTAGTAAATAAATGCTTGTTGAATTGACTTGTCTGAAAGGTAGAGGGGGTAGTAGGTCAGGTTATTTACTACTGGGTCAGTGATTAAAGAAAGCTGCTCTTAAGCTTTGCAATATGAAATTCAGGAGTTGGGAGAAGGGTGGTAAAGCCAGAAGTTCTATGGATATGGAATTTTCATTCTCCATTTTTGCCCTTTAGGAACAACCAATAAGATGTTTTCCAGAACCTTTAAGGAACGTCAGTGTTTTCACCAGGCTTTAGAGATTGTCTTTAAAGATACTATGGTTTATAGTAAACTAAAAGGAAATCTTTGCTAGTTTGCTTCTGAGCTATTTTTAATTAGTTTTTGAAGTAATAAAGAAAAGATTTTAAACATAGCAGAGGATTATGTGGAAAGTTTATCAATCAGTACTTCATAAAGAACAAAACAGCTTATATTCCAAATAATTTTTTAAAAGCAATTCAGTCTTGATAGGTATGTACTTTCATGACCAGTAAAGAGAGAGCCTGCTTTTAGTTGGGCCAAACATTTTTCAAATTCCTACCCTTATCTTGTTCTCTGTCTCTCTGTATTAGGGAAGCACAAAATCTGAGTTGGAAAGGATATCAGCTGTCATTTAATTTAACATAGACATGAATAAGAATTATAACTCAGCCTATAAGGGATGACAAGAAGGAGCGATTTACAGATAAAGGGATCAATGTTGCTGGGAAAGTAGCATCATATCCTTTTCTTGCTAAAGGGGAACCAGGAGACTCATCTTTGGTTATCAAGGAAATAAGGTACACTATAAGCTCCTGGAAGGCAGGGCCTGTTTCATTTTTGGCTTTGTAACCCTAGCTCTTGACTGAGTGCTATATACATAGTATGAGTGAATGAATGAATGAAAAATGATTAGTTAAATGCTGACTCTATACCAAGCTATGTGCTAGGTACTAGAAATACGAATATAAAAGCAGAGGCAACCTTTGCCTCCAAAGACTTTGTATTCTAATTGGAGAGATAACATGTGGAGGGGAACAGTTGCTTGTGAAGGGTATTTTAGATTTAGGAATTTCCAATAATGATGTGTGAAGCCATAAAGGAACAGATTTGAATACTTTTTCTAGTAGTACAAGAAAAACACTAGGTGATACTAATGTGATTAAATGTCTAGAAATGAAAATCAAGGTCTGAGTATGAATGTGGGAAGCAGCAAAGTGGTTGGAGAGTGTGTGAATGGAAGTAGAGTGAAGCATGACTGGGGCTGCTTAGATATAAAGGGGCACATGAGGAATTCACCAATTTGGACATCACGGGTTCCAGGCGAAGGTCAAGAAGTCTAGACCTAAAAGGGTTGAGTCCTATAAGGAAGTGGGGTCAAGTTCAAATAGAAACAAATCTCTGTAGCTGCATGTTAACTTAAAAAAGGAAAAATCAGCATTGTCTTTGTTGTCTTGTGTTTTCTTTTATTTTGTTAAACATTCTCAATTACATTTTAGTCTAGTTCAGAAGCTTATAGCCCATTTTGAACCTGACGCCTCTGCTCTAGGACGTGGTCTTTGGTCTGAGGGTATAGCAGCAGGTTCAGTTGAATTGAATTAGAGCCAGTCCAGTACAATGGAAAGAACACTGGCTTTGGAGTCAAAGGACTTGGGTTCAAATCCTACCTCTGTCGCTATGTGTGTGAACATTGGCAAGTCACTTCATATCATGGGCCTCAGGCTTATTATCTGTAAAATGAGAGACATGGACTAGATGACATTCCAGCTCAAAATCTATGACTCCATGAATTAATTCTAATCAAAAGCAGGAATCTGGATTCCCAATGATAAGCTCTGTATTTTGGAAAGTATTTTTTGGACAAGTCTAGGCTACGATATAACATATTATCTCATATTTATATGATGGTTTTAAGATTAGCCCATCACTATATAGATGATATAGCATAATAAATACTTTTTGAAATAAATTAGATTGAGGGTATCATGAACTTTGACCCATTGATCTTTTAATATAAATTTATATAACTCTGAGAACTCGTCTAGAGCAAAGGTAAAGTCACAATATTCCGAGGGTTAGGCTTTACTGGAAAATGAACTGAAACTATGGCAAACGTTCCATGATAATAAACACCCAGTGATCTGTGTGGAGTCCCTTGTTGTTTTTTTGATGCCTCATTACTTTCTCATCATCATTAAGCAGCAAATGTACTTCATCCAAAATCTAATTAATCCCTAGCCTAATTAATCCTTACTTATATATAGTCTTTTAAACTGGCATGGGAAATTGGGGAAGGGGGAGAGGTAGACAGATGTTGATGTGTATAATTAGAAATGTCCTAATTAAACCAATCAGGTTTGATAAATGGAATTAAAAAAAAAACAAATCAAGGAATGAGTTCTATTATTTTTCTCCCTACAGTTATAGTGAAAAGTAAAATTCATCTTCTGAAAACAAACCTGGCAATTAGTTATGATCACTTCCCTGTATAATTATTTGTTGAATTAGTCTATCAGTTGTCATACTTTATAGAGAAAGTATATAGTATCAGGTTCCTTGACTTATCAAAACATTATTTTACAAGTTACTGTATTTGGTACTAATATAATGCTTCATTACATTATGTGCCATCATTAAGAAAAAATGTATATCTAATGGAGAGTTTCAGGATTTCACATTTGCCTAATTGTTATGCAAATGATAGTCTCAGCTAGAAATATATTAAACATATTGATGGTCTACCCTTATGGACAGTCAAATTCAATTTGGGTAAATTAAAAATATAGTATCCATGTGATAGATTTACATCAGAAAGGGACTTCAGAGGTCATCTGTTTTAACCCTCTCGTTTTACAGATGAAATCATCAAGGCCCAGAGAAGGTAAGTGAGTTGCCAAACCTTGCTTAGGTAGTAACTGGAAATGTTAGGATTTTTAGGTCAAGCAATGAGTTAAACTCTAACTCCAAATTCAATGCCTTTTCTATTGAATCAACTATTATCTATGGGGAACGTGAATCTAAAATGTTATACTTTACTTCAATCACAGATAAGTGTTTAGAACCATGGTTAACATTATGGCTAGTTGACCTCTCCAAATAATTTATTCTTTCTCCCAATCGAGCTTGTTAGACTTTGAGAGATGGAAGGAGAGAAGGGCTAATGAAAACTGTGAAGGTTCCATGACCTTGAATTCTCTAACTTAAGCATTCCCTAGAGAATAAGAAAGGATGCAGATGGTGTTTTCAAGGACAGAATCGTTACTAAACTAGTGACATAGTGTCATCACTACCAAAGACTCCCCAGGGAAATATATAACACAGGAAAACGCACATACAAAAACAAAGGGAAAGGTCACTAAGCTCAGGAAACTTCCCAGAACAGCCTTGCTCTGCCGCATAGATGTCCCATCTGATTCTCTTTCTCTCTTAATCTTTGTCATGACAGCACAGTTAGTTTTGTTTAGTTCTGAACTCAGGGATAGTTCAGAAACACCAGCACAAAAGCATCAGTTAGCTTTGATTTTATTGTCTGGCTATAGGCATCCTCAGAGGGGAAGAGAGATTGTGCCCTTGTCAAGGTTACTGGGACCAGCTGCTATCTTCCTACTCCAGAGATAAATTGTTCCATTTTCTTTACTCTGTGTAAAAAGGGGAGGGGAAGTTCGATAATAGGAGAAAGGAGGGGGTCTATCAGTTTATGCTTCTGCTGAAGGCTGACGTGAGGAATAGTAACTAAAATTGCCAAAAAGACCAGAACACGTTTCTGAGTTTCTGCTCCAAAAATCTTGTCAAGAATTACAGAATGATTTCCCCTCCGATTATATTTCACACATATATCAATTATTCAGGCAAGCACTCAACAGTCGTATTCCCCAGTCCCCTTTTTCCATATACATTCATCTTCCAACCTGATAATATAGTTAAATATTTGAACACATTTACATTACAATTACATCTTGCCTCAGTTTCTACTTTTTTCTTGTTGACCAGTTTAACCTTGTTGTAACTCTAGGTACTATTTCCATTTCATCCTTAGTATTATTTTTTATCCAACCATTCCAAAAATGTCTTTTTCCATTAGACCAAATCAGTTGGAAAGTTCTCCTCCCGATTAGCTTCCAGAAATACTTCAACAAGTGAGATTAATTCTTAGAAACTGTCATCTATACACACACACACATACACACATGTGTTTATATATATATATATATGTATGTATCTTATGTCTATATACACACACACATATCAGAATAGAAAAACTTTGAATGTTACGCAGCATATAGCATTAGGCCTGAAGTCAAGAAGACCTGAGTTCAAATTCAGCCTCAGACTCTTCCTAGATATGTCACCCTGGGCAAGTCATTTAACCTCTGCTCACCTTAGTTTCTTCATCTGTAAAATGGGGATAATAATAGCACCTATGTCCCAGAGTTGTTGTAAGGATCAAATGAGATAATAACTGTAAAGTGCTCAGCCCAGTGTATTCCCTCTTTTACACATATTTAAGTGCTATATAAATGCTAGCTATTGTATATATTAAATGCTTAATGAAAATCTTGAAATTATAAAAGTGGACATTGTTCTTTGAATCACTTTTTTGTTCTGTTTTCTCCTCAGTTAACCAAATAAGATGACAAGAGAAATGGCAATAATAAGATGTTACTTTTATTCTACAACATCCTTTTTCTTATTGGTGACTTTATTCGATTCACTGATTCAGACCAAAACCTTTTGTATGTTTTAGCATACAAACTTCATTAATTGGTGTGAGGGAAAAAAAAAAAAGTAGACAACTTTTTGTTTAGGGTCCTCTCTGAACTTAGTGGAGCTGGACCTCAGTACGAACACAATCCCTCCTTGAGTTTGTACTTGAAGACTTTCTGGCCAGGTGAGGTCTGACAGAGCTCATGCTCTAGTGGCCTGGCATTGAAGGACCCGGGGTCATCACCATACTTAGATGAGGCAATGGAGTAGGGTTTTAGTGGAGGAACACATATTAATCATTGTTAAATAATAATGAGGGTCAGTAAACATTAGATATTTTTATTGTGCTATTAAATAAAAGCTGGGCTTGGGAATGGTGCTAAAGTACAAATGATCAAATGCTTTGCATGAAGGTCTTTTGCCTCAGGCTCTTGGAAGACTGATATGTGATAGAAATGAGCATTACAACTCTAATTGGCTTTTCAAGCTTAGCAGCCAGACTTAGTTAGCTTCTAAACTTGATGCATTCTGAATGTTAAAAATCAAACAGGTCATTAAATCTGGTCACAGATTTAACTCAGAGAGCTTCTGGGTATCACTGAAGCACAGTTTAGTGTCATGGCTCCCTAAAATAGATTATTAGTTACTAAACAAGTGCTTATGAAACAATTACTATGTTCCAGGTGCTGTTGTTGCAGTTTGGGGTACGGGAAAACCTACAATGCAAGGGCATAGGGGGCCTATCTCGAAAGAATTTGACCACTCAAGCCTTCTTTCAGTCAGAGTAGTGAGGTTTTGTTATAATACCAGTAAGGCGGGCAAGATTCCTGGTAAATCTGCTGTATTGTTTCTCTAATAGAAGCAGTGAGATTCTGTGGAATCTGTGCAATTTAATGGCAGTAAGATTGGTATTTATATACAGGAAAAGGCAGTGAGAAGATCTGGATGTGTTAAGGGGTGGTAAATATCCTGGGGTGGGCCAGATGGAGAGTTAAGTGGGCAGAGAGCCACAGTGATAGGGCAGTTAAAAGAATCATTGAGTATCTAGGTAGACTGGGATGGACTGCATGCCTCAGGTGAAACAACAGGGACTGGTTTGTGCATAGGAAAGCTGAGGGGATGAGTTGCTTTAAGAAACATGGTCCTTTCCTTTTAGAGGTTTGGGTCCCATGATTCTATCGCTGTGTTAGGTGCTTCAGATACAAAGACCTAGAGCTGGCAACTGACTATAGATGTGGGGGGGAGAAAAAGTGAAAAGTAGATAATGAACCTGGAAGAATGGTAGTTTCTTTGACAGAAATAGGTACATTTGGAAGAGGGGTATGTTTGGGAGAAAAGATAGAAAAGATCTGTTTTGGTTATGCTGACTTAGAGAAGGCTCTAAGACATCCACTTAGAAATGTCCATTAGGGAACTGGTAATGTAGGCCTAAAGCTTGAGGGACAAACTGGGACTGGGTATATAGACTGCTGAGTAGCCTATGTAGACATGGTAATTAAACCCATGGGAGCTGATGAAGAGAGAGTATAGAGAAAAAAAAAAAGAAGAAGCCTAGGACAAAGCCTGGGGGGAACACACCACAGTTAGGGAGAGGACTATGAATAATGAACCTAAAGAGGACAATGAGAAGGAATGGTAACAAAAATAGGAAAACCATGAGAGAGTAGGGCCGCAAAAAAAGCATCTGGGAAGAGTGGGTGGGTCATGCAGCAGAGAAGTCATGAAGGTTAAGGAAAAGACTATTGTATTTTGCAACTAAGAAATCATTGGTAACTTTGGAGGGAGAAATTGCAGTTGAGTTATGAAGTCAGAAGCCAGATTGCAAAGGGATGAGGAATGAACAAGAGTAAAGACAACGAAGGTAAGAAGTATAGATAACTTTTTCTTCCTCCTCCTCCAAGGTGACAGTAGTAATAGTAGCAGCAGCACCACCATCACCCATTTCCTTGCTGAATTTAATATATTCCTACACCAAGCTCTTCGAGTGTATAAATTTAGTCTCGTTTTGCTTATTCATATGAGTTTTTTTGTTCCACAAACAATTAACAAATACAATTTTTGAATAAAAATCATTTTTAAGTTAGATGCTGCCTACATTTTGGACAGTTTGCTTTATTCTCCCCCATCTTTATAAAATAATGTTTAATTAATTCGACGTTATAATTTTTATTCTAGTGAGTCAGGTAAGTACAGCAAAGGCAGTCTGAGGATAGTATAATTATTGTTAAAGATTATTGATATGAAGCTGGATGCTCAGTAGTTTTCTCAGTAATTTCAATCATTCATTAATAGGCAAAGAGATGCTTTTCTTAAAGAAAAGTAGTTGCAAACCAAAATTTTGTATACTAGATTTTAAAAGTAAAGTAGCAGATGAGCTCTTATGTAGAAAAAAGATTCCCCTTACCCCTAAAAATTGATGAAAATTTTAAGAGATAAAGTAAGTTGAGGTTCAGTTAAATCTATACTCTATTTAACTATATTTGCAAAGTGTTATTATTCCTCCTAATATTCCATTTGGAGAATTTTTTTAAAGCTTACTTAACAGAATTCAAAAGCCTGTTTTTAATCAACAGTCAGCAAGGGCAAATTGGCACTGAGAACCTGCAAAACACTTAACTATGATTGCTATGTAAATGTATAGCAAATGTATATATTTATGTTTAATAATTGTTGTAATGACAACTGTTTTATATTGAGTTTACTTGGAAAAGGGGCAAACCACATATTAACACCTTGTGATGTATGTTCCTCTTTGCCACAATGATAGCTGAAGCCCTTTCTTTTTCACAAGGGGAAAGATAAGTATGGTAGTTTTGTTGCTATGGTGTTAAATTTAATTTACACTTTAGAAAGACCTGTTTGTAACAAAAGTTGAACATTTCATATATAGTCCTCTTTCCTGTTCTTTGTATGTTGAAATGCATGTTCATAATAACAAAAGAAACATTTAAAAAGTTAAAAAAGAAAGAAGTTGCTGGGAAATTGCTGAAGAAGCACAGATTCTTTTTCTCTGATAAGAAGAGAATGTTAAAGACTAAAATTTTTTCTGATGTGTGACCCCTCCAATGTGTCAGGGGTCACTCTCATTCATGGGCTTTTTGAGATAGTAATGCAAGTGTTACCATTTTATCTTTACCAGATTTAGTTAGAGACCAGTTCAAGTAAACATGTCATTAGCTTTGATTCTCTGTGCTTCAGGTTAACTTACTCAAGGATATGAATTTTTGTGACCAGCCCATAAAAAGTGGAATCACTAAAGATATTGAACATGAATAGAAGTTGCTATTTGAAATCTGTTTAATGGGGAGGTCTTGGCTTCCATTACACACCTCAGAAAGCAACTTACCAATTTCTCTTTGTGCTTGTGCTTGAGGTTTAAATCATGTTGGGAAGCTTATTAGACATAGACATAAAGCTGTGGCAAAGCTTCAAAGAGCAGCATTCACCTAGCAACCAGAGTCTTTGTTAGGTGGAAACACTATTTACCATGGAATTTTGTGACAGGGATGAATTGGTATAAAAGAAGATGGAATATCTAAGAACATGCCAGACAGGTATTCAGAATCCTTCATTTTCTTTTTTTGTTTATTTTACAAGTCAATACTTTTTATATCTATGACCTTGGCATCTTCTTAGTGACCATTGTTTTCTACAAGTTTCTTCATAAGATCCCAACTCACAGGCCCACTCTGGTTCATCCTCCTCTTACTAGCTACTCCTATTAAATCTAGTGGATCTTCCATTGCCCATGGTCTTTGTGTCTTATGTCTCTGTACCTTTTCCTTTGGTAATTTTATCTACTCCTGTGGCTTCATTTTATAACTTCTATTATTTTTTTTGCCTTTCTTTGTTTCACCAATGCTTAGCACAGAGCCTAGCACATAGTAGGTATTACTAGATGCTTGTTGACTTCAATTAATTGCTCAATGAATAATTCTATTGTATTCTATGAATAGTGAATACTATGCAAATGACTTAACCTGCTTGCATTGAGCTCTGATCTCTCTCCTCTGAGCTCTAGTCCCTCCTTTCACCTGTTCATTTGATAGCACCATCTGCATATCCTGCCAGCATACTGAACTCTGCATGTAATTCAACAAGAATTTATTAAACATCTGTTATTTCCCAGGCACTGAAGATACAAGGACAAAAATGAAATAACCCCTGCCCTTGGATGATAGCTTGAGGTGATGGTGGAATCGTGTGAGTTTATTTTTTTTTTTAAGTTTCAAAGAGATCTTGACGTGTTTGTTAGCAGTGGCAAAAGGCCTACCAGATAAGGAGAGATTTTAAAATAAGGAGAGAGGAGTAAGTTCTCAAGTGGTGTAGGAGAAGATGGGACCAAGAACAGTAGAAGGGTTAATCTGAGTGCAGAGAAAGGCCACCTCTTCTGAAACTGGAGCTAAGGTTGAGAGACTAGATGAGGATACTGTTAGGGGATTTTTGGCATTGTGGCGAGGAGGGAACTCATAATAGATGGTCTCATCTTTTTCAGTAAATTATGAGATGAGGTCATTTGCTAATATGGAGGGGAAAAGGATGTCTAAAACTGATAATCTCACACAAATCTTACTTGTCCTCCCAGACACCCAAGCTTGAAATCTTGATTGTCTTGGACTTTTCTCTCCATTTCTCTCTACATACAATCAGTTTCCAATGCCAGTTCCCTTACATAGGCATATCTCCTATACTTAACCCTTTTTCTTCACTAGCTTTGTTGCCACTCCAATCCAGACTGTAATTATCTGCAGCCTATACTATTGTAATAGTCTCATAAGTGAGCTCTCCACCTCTAACTTTACTCATTTTTATTTCATCCTTTGTATAGTTGCTCAAATAATCTCAAAAATATAAAACTCTGATCATGCTACTACCCTCCTCATACACATAGATGCATACACACATGCATAACTTTAGCAACTCCTCACCCCTTCTTTTTTAATAAGATCAAATATAATTTCCTTAGCTTGACATTTAAGGCATTTTGTAATCTGTCTCCCATCTACTTTTCGGGTCTTATTTTATATACTCCCTTTTTCAACACCATGTTTCAGCCAAATTAGACTGCTTAACTAGTTATTTTGCAACCTGGTTCTGCCTTTTTTTGCCTTCTATATTTGTGTATTTGTGCAGATCATTCCCTTTGCCTGAAACACACTCTCTTCATATCTGTCTGTTAAAATCCTTCTCTTTCTTCACAGTTTATATACCATCCCTATGAATCCTTCTCTTTCCTTACTTGCTGAAAGTGATCTCTTCCTCTTCAAATTTTCCCAGAAAATTTTATCTGGACCTCTCTTTTACTTTAATCGTATTTTGCTTTGTATCATACTTACTTATTAAGATATCTTCTCCCACTATTAGACTGTAAATTCCTTCAGTATAATGACCATGTCATGTTTCATCTTTGCATCTCCAGCAATTAATACAGTGCTGTCTGCATAGTAGGTGATTAATGAGTGTTTATAGAATTGCATAATACAAGATAGGCAAAATATATAAGGATATTTCCTTCTTCTGTATGTGATTTAAGCTACTTGGCTTCTAATAAATGTGATTCATCCCATTATTTCAGCTCTTGGATATCTAAAATGATTATTTGGAATTGAACCATAGTTTTCTAAAATGAGTGGAGTGTTATTTCCAGGCCAGTGAGCTGCATGTTTAACCACTTCACTGATCTATTTTAATACCCATTGCTGAAGTTTGTATTTCTAGTTGCTTAAGAAATTTAATTGTTCATTTAAATTTAAAATAAAGCTTTTTTTTACCTTTCTTTAAAAAGCATGCAAATGGCAGACAGTACTCAAATAATGACATGCAGTTGTTTTGTTTTGTTTTGTTTTCATTTTAAATTAGAAAGATGGTAGGCCTGCATGGGATAATAGAGGAAGAGCAAGAATTAGTGTCCAATAAGATCACGGTTCTAATTCCATTGCTGACACCATGAAAAAAAAAGTCAGGAAAAAATGAATTCCTAAAAGTGACTTTAAATATCCCTGTGAATAAAAACAAACAAACAAAAAACTTGACAGCTAAACTAGCAAGACGAAATAGTGCAGTAGATGGTGGCTTGCCTTGGCATCAGGAAGACAAGAGTTGAAGTCCTGGTGCCTCTGACACATATTAACTTGGGGTCCACAAGAAAGTCACTTATCCTTTTGATGCCCCCAGGCAGCTATGGAGGACTACAAGTTACAGATATTTGCTGCTCTACACTAATGGAAAGAGTTACCAGCACTGATGAACTGATGAAATCAAAAGTCCAGATAACATGTCACAATATAATATAACACGATGTAATAGAGTACAGTCAATATAACATTGTGTATATATACACACATATGTTTGTGTATGTATATATGAGTATATAAACATTCATATATGTATATATGTGTATTTATACACATATATACACATTAAATTAGTATATGTGTGCATATAAAATACATAGATGTATGAGTATATGTCTTTCTTTTTCTGGATATTCTCTGTATCGATAAAAATCACAGGTCCAGGGGCAGCTAAGTGGTGCAGTGGATAGAGTACCAGCCCTGGATTCAGGAGAACCTAAGTTCAAATCCGACCTCAGACACATAACACTTATTAGCTGTGTGACCCTGGGCAAGTCACTTAACCCAATTGCCTAGCCAAAAAAAAAAACAAAAACAAAAATCACAGGTCCGTTTCAGGGAGGAGTGGGCGGGTCTGTCACTAGCCTAGGTTAAACTAGTTCTGCCATTATGAGAAAACTGAATGATGGAGAAAATAAAATCTGCTTTTTGGTTTACAATGTGTTTTTGCTCTTTGGCTATGGGACTTACTTACCTTAGGACAACAGAAAAACAACAATAACTGCATTTGACACTTAAGACGACAAAAAGAGAAGGTGACGAATTCATAGGGAGTGATTAATGAATCTAGATTCAGATGTCATCAGTTTAGTGGTGGTGAAGGTCCAATTATTCTCCTAAGATGCTTCAGTCCAAAGCAGTGGGTGAGGAAGGAACCAGAAGAATGTTTACTATCTTAGACACCACGGACCATTGGGACAATTCCACAGGCTTGCCTCTTTCAACAGGGAAAGGTTCTGTGAGCACAACCCTTAAAGCAAGGTAGGAGGGGAGATTGGGCCTGGACCCTTAATCTTCTCAGAAAATGTTCCCCTGTTTGAGATCAAGGGGGCAATGGGGAAAAAGAGGAGCACTGTTTGGCAGATGAAGCTACAAAATGTAAATGAGCTCTCAGCTCTATTCCCAGAGTTTTATCCTCAATCCAACCAGTGACTCACCCTAAGCATTAAGATGGTGGGTTTATCCAGCTGAGTTTGAGTTTATCCATCTGTAAAATTATACTCATTTTGCTCACTGGGGTGCTGTGAAGCTTACCAAAAAAAATCCACAGCCAACAAAAAACCACCCAGAAACCTTGTCCTCTGCAATCCCAAAGGCTTGCTCTAATGATAAGGGTTTTGTTTTTTTTGTTTTTTTTCTTCTGCCCATGAGCTAGTCATTCTGGGCACTCAATTTCTGAGGCTTTTGCTGGTTAGTCACTGCATCTTAGCCTCATGTGGAGCAAAGTATTTTGACTCTAAATAAGTCCCTTTGGCTCTGATTGCATTGTGAGCATCAAGTGCATAGCTTTCTGATTTTCCCCTTTATTGATGTTCAGGTCACCTTGGTCTAAATTGTGCTACCATGTGTCCTTAAACCATTTCTCTCTCCTGCCTTGTGTCTGATTGTCCTCATTCGATTTGCCCTGACAGTAGTTTTCGTATTTGGGTCTTATCAATTCTTAGCACATATTTAGCCCACTGCTGCTGAGTGACAATAACCACATCCTTTATGCTTAGGGAGTAATGGAAATCCAGAACCTCATTACCAAAGGTTTGTCCTGCCATTTTCTGTTAAAGGTAGCTCTGAGTAATGGAGACAAGGTTCTTTCAGACTCTGGCTCTGAATTTAAAGTTTCAGAACTTACATTCTGTTGGAGAGGATACTCATTAGATGGGTGTCAAGCATGCTCAAATTGTCAAGCTGTAGAACACCCCTATTTTTGAAATAACTCTGGAAGGGAAGAGGATAAGAGAAAGTCCCAGGTTAGCAATACCTGTGGGAGCCCAAAGTAACATACTGTTTCTGTGGTGTTCCAGTGATCAAAGAAACCTGTCCATGATTAAATGAGTGCTCTGTTAGAAACAGCCTCCTACTTCATTAAAAGACTATGTATGAGGTATCCTATTGTCCCTGGAAAGGCACAATGTAAGTTCTTCCAAATACAGAATTTTAGTCTGGCCCAAAACCAAATCATGTTTGAGCAAAAAAGCAGATTCTATTATTCTGCCTTAGAGCACAAATTAATTAGTGTTTTTACTCTAACTACTCTAAAATAGACCTATTCCTGAAAAGTTAAAGGGAAAGCTATTTTTCTAGAGGCCAAACCCATGTGCAACTACTGACTTGTAAGCTATTATTAAGAAGTGGCAAAACCACTAGATTTCATGTTGTGGGACTTGAGTTCGAAGCACAACTCTGCTACTTGTCAACTGGGTGACCCTGGGCAATTCATTTATCTCTAGACTTTGTTTTTTGTTTTTTTTGTTTTTGGTTTTGTTTTTTTGTTAAGTGAGTGGGTTCCCCGGGGAAGCTAGGTGGCATAGTAGATAGAGCACTGGCCCTGGAGTCAGGAGGACCTGAGTTCATATCTGGCCTCAGACACTTAATACTTACTGTGTGACCTTGGGCAAGTCACTTAACCCCATTGCCTAGCCAAAAAAAAAGTGAGTAAGTTGGCTCTAACTCTTTAATGCTCCTTTCAGTTCTAAATCCTATAATGAAATGGGAGATGTATTCCTTGACTGGGGTGGGGGGGGGTTGGCTATGACATAGTAAAATTATACTTTAAAATCAATAAGCTTTAAAAACCAATTCAGTAAAAGAAATAATACTTATTTGTAGAGTAGCAAACAACTAAATAAGCCATAGATCATGAATTCAAAATATTTTGCTATTTTGGTAGTTTCCACATGCTTTATATTCCACACATTGTTGACACAGATTGCAATCCTTCCTCACCTTTTGCGTGATACTTGACTGGGTTTTTACACATTTTACATAAAAGAACTATATGTGATGTGTTAGTGGCCTCCTTTTTATTTTTCTTTAAATGCCTTGGTGATACTAATGAAGTAGCACCCAAGGATCTGTCAGCCAGCAAAGAACACCTGGTCACCTGTAGCCCACTAAATAGACGTGAAGAAATGGTCTTTAGAGAGAGGGGTATATATTCATCGTGGGCATGTTACTTATCCTCCCTGTGCCTCACTTTTCCTATCTGTAAAGTTGTACTAGATGGTCTTTGTGGTCTCTTTCAACTCTAACTCAATGATCCATTGACTAGAAAAACTGTTAAGTACTTATACTATAGTGGGGAATCTCTAGGGGTTTTTTATATTTTTTTTTGTATTTTCCCTTTTTTTGTATCCCTAGCACTTAGTATAGTGCCAAGCACAGACTAGTACATAATCAGCACTTGTTGGTTGTTTGATTGAAAGATTCAAGTCTATTAAAAATAAGTCCTATATAATAAGTGTAGAATTCCAAAGAAATACAAGACATTTATTGATTTCTGAAAGGAAGATGGCAGTGGATATTTCTTTTAGTCACAGTTGGGCCTAACTTACCACGAAGTCATGTAAACTTTCCAAATCCCAACATAGAAAGGAAAAAAGAAAGGAAAAAAAAAGTAAGAAAAAGGCTACTGTTTTTTCCTCTGTCATGAGAAGAGTGATCTATGCTATGCTGAGAGAAAGTGAACTTCCACAAAGCTTTTTATTTTGTTGTTTTCAAGGAGAGAAGGAAAGACAGAACAGAAACAAAGAGGATCCCTGTTCTCCTGTCATCCAGGTAGAGAAGAGGGTGAGAGCAGAGATAGGTTTTTGCTCTTCTGTTCAACCAGAAGGAAAGAGAGCAAGGTCAAGAGAAAGATTCCAGAACAAATGCTCTTGGATCCCTGTCTAGTAATCCCATTGCAGCCAGGGCATCTGTTCCTCATGTTTCTTATGAGAGTCTTCCTTTCAAATTTCCTTTCTTAAGAGCTTGAGGTAATATTGTGTCTTCTACATTCCAAGCTCCACCATGGTCTGTGAAGGTATGATTCCCTTCTTCAAGGAAGTCCTTGCTCTGCTCAGCAGTAGGAATCCCTTAAAGCAGTAGCATCCCCTTAATATGGTCCCCTGAACCACTGGGGATCACTTCTTCCTGAAACCTATTATTCTGGATGAAGTCTGGACATATTCCAGCTAACAATTCATGCTATTGTGTTTGCCTTAGGCCAGGGTCATTAGTTAAAACCTACAACCACTGAATCACAAATAAGCATGTTACCCTTGGATCTAAGATCAGCTCCATCTTTATCAGCATATCTTTTATGTCACCAAGACTAGTCCACTGATGCTATGTATAGATGGGCCTCTTGTTTGGATCACTCTAAAAGAGAATGTAAAAGCTGTGGTCCATCATCATGGGGAAAGGGGTGAGGGATATCAGAGAATTACAATAGATGCAAGAATGAGTAGCTTGGTGTTGGGAATGAAGCAATATGATACTAGTTAATTAAATCAATTCAAAGGAAGCCCTGGCAGAGAATTAGCAAAATCATTGGACTTAAAGAGGATAAATATGATTGCTGCTAGATGATCCATTCAAATGTGAAAATAATTATAAACTATTTTGCTTTGTAAAATTTGAAGCATTTGAAAAAAGACCATAGAAAGAGATCATTCCAACACACCATGGGCTTGACCTGTTTTTCCTATCAAGGCCAAAATCCAGGCAGTATAAAGAGGCACATTGGAGAGAAATACAATAAAAATTATAAACAATTATTTTGGGAGAGCCAAGTATAGGAAAGGACTCAAAAACCAGTGTGGCTTAATTTGGGAGCAGGTTTTCTACCATAAGGATGATGTACTATCTAGAGAAACAAAGATATTCTTCCTAGCCTTCATTTTCTATTTGTAGCACCATTCCTTTCATATCCGCTATGACTCTCTTAGCCTCTTATTACCCAAGTCTTTCCCAGTTCCAAATTCTCAATTGACTTTAATTACAGGATACTTTCTAGAAATAACAAGGCTCATTTAGGGAACTTAGGGCCATAAATACTAGTAGAGAAGTCCTGTTATTTTTAGCTGAATGCTTGTTGTTCTCTACTTTGACACAAATTCTTAGCCTTTCTTTAATTGCATTGATTGCTTCTACCCCAGCCTGGATTCTCTGGCTCTATTATCTTGTAGGCCAGAGCACTGCAGCTGTCTCCTGGATATTAACTCCACAGTTTTTCTGAGGGAAAGAAGACAAAGAAATAAAAGTTTCCTTCCTTACATAGGAGAAAATAGTCTTGTGTCTATAGGGATAAGTCCAGCGGTTGCTCCCTTTAAGTCACTTTAATGACAAATGGTGAAATTTTAAAGACTAATGATGGCCCTTCAATTAGTCTGGTCCATAGGTCTCCCCTCCCCATGTATAGTACAGCCATTCATTTCTTTTACCACAAAACAAATCACTAAACAGGAAAGGCTCATAAGTGTGCATTGACTAATACTCAAAACATAAGATGGCAATTCATCACTCCCACGCTGTTCTCTGAGGAGATGGGAAAGTCTCCTAGGAGATTTATGGGACTGCTGAACAAACACTCACATTCACCTCAGATCTGTACTGAGTATGTCATTCAAGGTTCACATCTTTTAGCTAGCCAGAAATGCTGGTTTATTGTCCCATAAAATGCTCATCTTTTCATCTGAGAAGGAATAAAGTTCCAGAAAGTATCTTCTACTGTCAGTTTGTACTTAGAAGCTCCCAAACTCTTAAATAAGGCAGGTTTCAAGGCCAAAAGCAGCCATTTCACAATTACTGTTTGGTCACCTGAGCCCAAGGAAAAGACACAAAGGAGAAGTGGCAGTCAGAGCTTGAGGGCCATAAATACTAGTAGAGAAGTCCTGTTATTTTTAACTGAATGCTCGTACTTTGATACAAAATTCTTAGCCTTTCTTTAATTTCATCAATTGCTTCTACCCCTGCCTGGATTTTCTGGCTCTATTATGTTGTAGGCGTGAGCACCTCAGCTATCTCAGGTTTGTATACTGTAGGTAAGCATGTGTCTAGTGATACAGAAGTTTAGTGGCATGGGCTTGTGAAGCAACATAATGAATTTTGTTTTAGGCATATTGAGTTTAACATGCTTATAGAACCCCCATTTTGAATTGTCCAGTAGGTAGTTATGATGCAGGACTGGAGCTTAGGAGAGGCTATGTGGGGTGTACAGATCTAAGAATTATCAACAGAGAAATGGTAACTGAGCTCAAGTATGCTAATGAAGTCACCAAGTAAGATAATGTCAAGAAAGAGAATAAGGCCAAGTATAGAGCCATGGAGGACACCCATAGTTACTAAGGGTGATTTGGATGAAGATCAAGCAAAGGAGACTGAGCACATGTCATCAGATAGGTAGAAAGAGAAGCAAGAATGAAGAGCCCTCAAAATCTAAAAAGCAGAGAATATCCATAAGGAGAATGTGTTAAAAAATAGTGTCAAATACTGCAGAGAGGTCAAGAAGGATGAGAAATGAGAAAAGGCCATTAGGTTTGGTTATTAAGAGCTCTTTAGTATCTTTGGAGAGAACAGTTTCAGTTGAATGAAGAGGTTAGAAGTTGAATTGCAGGTTTGGAACAGAGTGAGAAGAAAGGAAATGGGGGCATTTAACATAGATTGGGGGGCAGCTAGATGGATGCAGTGTATAGAACATGGGACCTTGAGAATCAGGAAGACTCATCTTCCTGAGTTCAAATCTGGCCTCAGATACTTACTAGCTGTGTGACCCTGGGCAAGTCACTCAATCCTGTTTTCCTCAGTTTCCTCATCTGTGAAATAAGCTGGAGTGGCAAACTGCTCCAGTATCTATGCCAAGAAAACTCCAAATGGGGTTACAAACAGTCAGGTATAATTGAAAATGACTGAACAACAAAAATACAGATTGAATTTTCAAGGAGTTTAGTGGAGAAGAAGAATTAACAAGAAATGGAAACATGCAGATTTAATCTACTAAAGAACTTTAAATAAATTTTGGCGGAGTTAGGATATCACAGCCCAAGGCTTTGTATGTACATAGGAAGATGCAGGAAATAATCATGCCCACGGAAAACAAGAAAGATAATCTGGCAAACGAATGAGCATTTGGTATTGCTGGCAGTGGTAAGAGGGTGACAGCTCTCTTCCACTCTCCACCCACCTTCCTACTCTGATGGAGAGGTTACCTGAGTCCCAAGCAACATGGTACAAAGAGAAAGAGAGAAGAGATGGTCTATAGATTTTTTTTCAATAGAATTACATACATTTAACAAATCCACTTCCCCTGCCTTCCTTAAATACTTTCCTCATTTTAATATTGCTTGTTTTACTTGGCTAAATTCCCTTTAACTTAACATACTTATATTAAGCATCTACTATATGTCAATCACTGTGATAGGCACTGGAGACATAAAGACAAAATGAAACCACCCATGCCCTTGTAGGGCTTTCATTCTCCTGAAGTATAACATTATGAAAATCTGCTCGAAACAAAGCCACAGCTAGTTATATTTAAAGTTCTACCATATCTAGAAAAAAGATAAAGATATTAAATTTCCTATTAAATTTCCTCCTCTCTCCCTCCCTATCTCCCTCTCTCTCCCTCCCTCTTTCCCTTTGTCCCTTCTCCCCTCTCTCTCTCCCCCTCTTCCCCTTTCCCCCTTTCTCCCTCTCCCCCTCTATCCCTCTCCCCCTCTATCCCTCTCTCCTTTTTCCTTTTTCCCCCTCCCCCTCCTCTCTCCCTCTCTCTCTCCCTCCTTCTCCCTCTCCCCCTTTTCCCCCCTCTCTCCCCCTCCCCTTCCACTTCCTCCCTCTCTCTCCCCCTTTACCCCTTTTCTCCCTCTCTCCGCATTATCTCTCTTGGTGATCTCATTAGCTCCCACAAGCTCAATTATTGTCTCTATGCAGATGATTCCCAGATCCATATATCTAGCCTTTTTCTCTTTCTTGAGCTTCTTTCCCACGTTTCAAATTGAAAGTCATACAGATAGTTCAAACTCAACCTAACTCAACCTATCCAAATCAGAACTCAATATTTTTCCCCACCCTCAAAACTCACTCCTCATCTAAACTTGGCTGTCATTTTCAAGGGTACCACCATTCTCCCAGTCCCCCAGGTCAATATCGTCCTTCCATTCTTACTCTCACCCATCCCATGTATTCAGACAGTTGCCAAATCCTGTTATTTCTACCTTCACTGCTCCCAGCTCCAGATCTATAATTCTAAAAAGAGAAAGACTACCAGGAGAGCTATACAAATATTATCTCATTTTATTCTCAGAATCCTAGGAGAGCACTCCCAGGGTTAGTGTAGTGTAGTGACTTGTCCAGGGTCACAGAGCTGATACTTGTCTGAAGCCTGATATGAACTTGCTGACTTTACTTGCAGTGCTCTATCTATGGTACTACCTTGCTGAGGAATCTTTCTGACTAGCAAGTCTTTGAAGACCAGCATTCTTTGTGTATTAGTGATTTGTTCTGATGCATGATATTCATGCCAGCATTACCTGGCTTATAACGTTGGTAATTTGGCACATGTCATTTAATGTTTGCTATTTGGATGCATCAGAGCAGAACTATAACTAAGGGGGGGCACAGCAGCAGACAGCAGCTAAGTTTCAAGACAGTGGGGCTGCCATAAAAGCCTTAATAGTTACTTGGAAAAATGAACATGCATATTTTCATGGCAGAAAATTCTGTTCTTCGTGACATCTAACTTTGGGACACATGACATACGACTTTCATGACTTTGTGGTAAATTAAGGCATGTGAGTAAGGATGAAAAGGTGAACTCTCTGATGGGCAATACAACATTTGCAGGTGTGTAACAATGAAATAAAATAGAATTTATTGAGACCTTTCTTTGTCTATACATAAAGGTGCTTGGTACAAATAAACTGATACGAAAACTCCCATGAATTATTCTTTGTAGTTCAGTAGAACAATGGTGTCAAACTCAAATAGAAAGGAATCCATCTTGACTGCAGATTGAGTTAGAAACCACATATTAACATTATCTACATCATATTGTATTTATTTATTTTGTTAAACATTTCATAATTATATTTTAATCTGGCTCCAGAATATTGTGAAGTATTGCAGGTCACATTGTAGAAGGTATTTGATACCTTTGCAATAGAGTATAGTGAGGTAAGATCCTGTGCCTTAGTCTAATTAAAGTAGCAAGCTTTGATAATTTTATCTGTATGTTAAGCTATCTTGTGCTATCTGCAGATATTGGTATTGAATATTGAGGATATTGATATCTGCTATCTTTAAACACTGGCTACCAGTGAGTGTCAGTTAGGAAATAAGTTCAGTTTTAAATTTATACTTGATTTAGTGACACTAATTGTTCACTAAGATTGACTGATAGTGATCCAGAAGTGGAAATAAGTCCAAATACTTGCTTCTCAGTGTCAAACGATGAATAGCATCTCTGTTCATGGATTCCGATGGGAGTTGAGTGGGAGGTGCTAAATCAATGTACATTGAGTTCTTGAGAAATTGTTGATTTTTGAATTATTATAAAATAGGCCAAGAGAGGAAATGTTGCTCTTCTTTTTTATTTCACATAGCTACTTGTGCTATGTTTAAAATGACATCAAAATGACAACACAGATTTAATTTAGACTGAAAGATGATGCTAGAAAAGGCATTCAGGGGTTTTAGAATAATTGGCAGTAGTGGTTAACTATAGATGTAAATTTTTTTCCTACTTAAACCAGAATCCATTTTTGATAAAAATTTAAATGCCAATATTGAAGTTTTATTTATAGCACAACATGTCCTTAAAACAAACACAACTTCCTTTAATTGAAAATACTCACCCAATAGCTAGTATGTTTGTTGCTGTTGTTCAGTCATTTTCTCTGTAGTGTCTGACTCTTTGCGACACCATTTGGGATTTTCTTGGCAAAGATACTGGAGTGGTTTGCCATTTCCTTCTCTAGCTCATTTTTACAGATAAGGGAATTAAGGCAAATAGGGTTAAGTGGTTTGCCCAGGGTCACACAACTAGTAAGTGTCTGAAGCTGGCTTTGAACTTAGGCCTTCCTGACTCCAGGCCTGGTGCTCTACCCTATCTGCCAGTCAGTTTCAAGGAGTTCAAAATTCAAAAAGTATGTAAATTCCTAACATTCTATCTTGGCCAAAATCTTATTAATCAAGTTAAGTCTTGTCTGGTCCTGAGTTGGGCATAGATGACAAATTCACAGCAAACTAGGCCAAAGAGCTTTACTTTAAAAATAAATTACATTTTATTTTTTTCAATTAATAAGCATTTCTATTCTCTCCTTATCACCTCTGCATTCTTTTTATTACTCAACCTCTGCTGGAAAAAAAAAAACACAACAAACAAACACCCCAAACACTTATAACGGTTACGTATATTTTCAAAACCCATTTCCAAAAATTTTTGATTCCTTATGCATTGTTAATCCATTACTCCTTTGTCAGGAAATGGATAGCATTCTTCATAATTTTTCCTCTGAAATCATTGTCAGTCAATATGTTCATCGGAATTCTTAAGCCTTTCAAAGTTGTTCATTTTAACAATGTTATTATACTATAAATTTTTCTCTCGACTGGCTCTGATGACTTCCCTCTCCATCAATTCATACAGATCTTCATTGGTTTCATATCTTTAGTTCTACATTATTATATAATAGCATTTCATCACATTTATTGCTATCTAAGGGTTATAAGCTTATCATAAAACATGCCAATAGATAACATTTGCTAGGATTGAGTGGCATAATCAAACCTTAATTTTACTTTTAGTCTATTGGGGGAAAAAAAAGTGGTGTCAAATTCTCTAAGTGGATGGGAAAAAAAAGTTTATCCATGCATGGGATCACTAATTCTTTTGGATATCAGTTGTGGGGGATGGTACACATATAGGAGACCATGTTGTTGATAACGAAATTTAATGATTAGATTACCAAGGGAAAGTGGCAAATATTCCCAAATGTATTTTGCAGACTTTTTTTTGTGCCAAAATTTAATCTGGTGTTTAATGATAATAGCTGACATTAACATAGTCCTTTGCAAAGTGTCCATTTTATACATGATCTAATCTGAACCTCACAATAATGCTGTGAAATAGATATCTTATAATTTCCATCTTATAGATGAGGAAAATGGTACAAAAAGAGATTACATTTTTTTAAAAAGATGTAAGATTTGAAACTAGTTTTTCCTATTTTCAGGTAAAACACACTGCCCTCCTTTCTTAACATGGGATTTTCCATGAAAAATTGAAGCCCTGAATATTACCATAACTTTTAATGTTATAAAACAAATTAGTAACCATTCAACAGTATTAAAAAAAGAAAATTCCAAAGAGCGACAAATAAATTATTTGTTCATAAAAACATAAAAGATTGGTTTATTGACTTATTGGACAACACAATTTGACGCAAAATAATTTTTGAAATTTAGAAAGCAAAATATTCTCCATTGTTATTCTGTGGTACCCCAATAGTGCCTATCAAACACAGATGAGTGAAACAATTAGCCATGGTAACAAAGTCATAATAGCTTAGGGTAAACTGAGTTTTGAACTATTTTGGGAGTGGAAGGTGGGGAGGAGTGCACTTCCTTCTTCGTATTTCCTATGTTGCTTGGGGAATGTGAGGCTGCTACACCAGTGTCCAGGCACACGTCATATTTCCTAGGGCTACTTTCTTTCCCAGTCCCCATAGAAGAGATGATCTCACTCCCTGGGAGATGGGATGCCCCTTGTTATGGCCCAACTAGACCAGTGGTTGCAATGTTTTTTCTTCTGTCAATACTGTGCTGATCCTGCCCTCCCAATTTCAACTGAATTTGCTCCAGGCACCGTGAACCACTAGTTACAGCTCTGTGAGTTAATGTTGCTGATAGAAAAGTTTCTATAAAAATAGTCATATATTTTAATCATGATAATGAAAATATTTATAGTAAAAGGATGGTACACATTCTTTATAAATATACTGCTGGATGATATTAATGTGAAAATGCAATTGGCCAAAGCTCTGGCAATGCAACAAATGTTAACAGAAGAATACAATGGACTGCAAGTAATGATTCTTTAAAAAATAAATTTGCCAGATATGTACCATGTGCAACACACCGTTTTAAACTAGACTGCATAAATGCATCTTCTTTGAATAATGTGTCATACATTTTTCAGAATAGTACAAAGATTTGTCATTTTAAAAAAATTTCTACCAGCTGCTTTGAAATGTTAATTGAACACATTATAGACATCTCTTAAAGGGCATTCAGAAATGATCTGGTCTTCCCAGGTTTCTTTGAAGCTTGCTTCCCACCTCCTGATACAGCAATGATGGACTAAATATTCAGAATAAGACACGCATTTTTGGACATGGCAAATGTGGGAATTTGTTTTGATTGACTATGCATATTTGTTAAGGATTTTGTTTTTTTCTTTCTTCTTTTGAGAGGGAGGAGGGAAGTGGGAGGTGGGGAGAGAAAAGAAATGTTCCGTGAAATACAAAATAAAAATAACACACTATACAATATATCAAATAATATATTTGTTACCTTGTGTTAATAATGATGATAGCTAACATTTGTATAGTATTTTAAGGTTTGTAAAGTTCTCTTTATTACCCATATATCATTCATTGTTATAATTAATAGCTGAGATTGTAAGCATTGTTTTTAATAGCATTTTATTTTTTCCCAATTACATGTCCAGACAATTTTTAGCATTCATTTTTACAAGATTTTGAGTTTGAAATTTTTCTCCCTTCCTCCCTCCACTCTTCCAAAACACATAGGCAATTTGATATAGGTTACACATGTGCTGTCATGTAAAACATATTTCCATATTAGTCACAGTTGTGAAAGAAGAATCAGCAAAAGAAAAAAAAAACATGAAAAAGAATAAAGTAAGTGAAAACAATATGCTTTAATCTGTATTCAGAGTCCATCAGTTCTTTACCTGGGTATAGAAAGCATTTTACTTTGTGAATCCTTTGTATTTGTTTTGGATCATTGTGTTGCTGGGAAGAGTAGAGTCATTCATAGTTGATCATTACACAATATTGCTGATACTGTGTACAGTGTTTTCCTGGTTCTGCTCATTTCACTTTGCTTCAGTTTGTACAAATCTTTCCAGGTTTTCCTGGAATCTGCTTATTCATCATTTCTTATTGCACAATATTGTTCCATTATGTTCATATACCACAACTTGTTCAACCATTCCCCAATTGATGTGCATCCCCTCAATGTTGAATATTTTGCCACCACAAAATGGGCTGGTATAAATATTTTTGTACATGTAGCTCCTTTTCCCTTTTTTATGATCTCTTTGGGATACAGACCTAGTAGTGGTATTGCTGGATCAAAGGGTATGCATAGTTTGGTTGCCCTTTGAGTGTAGTTCCAAATTGCTCTCCAGAATGATTGGATCAATTCACAACTCCACCATCTGTGCATCAGAGTCCAAATTTTCCCACATCCTCTCCAACATTTATCATTTTCCTTTTTTGTCATGTTCGCAAATGTGATAGGTATGAGGTGGTATCTCAGAGCTGTTTTAATTTGCATTTCTCTCATCAAAAGTGATTTAGAGCACTTTGTATGCCTATAGATAGCTTTGATTTATTCATCTGAAAACTACTTGTTCATATCCTTTAACTATTTCTCAATTGGAGAATGGCTTGTATTCTTATAAATTTTACTTAATTCTCTATATATTTGAGAAATGAATCCTTTATCAGAGATACTGGCTGTAAAAATTGTTGTCTAGTTTTCTGCTTTCCTTCTAATCTTGGTTGCACTGGTTTTGTTTGTGTAAAACCTTTTTAATTTAACATAATCAAAATGATCTGTTTTACATTTCATAATATTCTCTGTGACTTGTTTGGTCATGAGTTCCTCCTTTCTCCATTGATCTGATAGGGAGACTATTTCTTGCTCTCCTAATTTGGTAATTTAGACATATTCTTGATGTCTAAATCATGCACTTATCTTGATATTTGGTGTGAGATGTTGGTCTGTACCTAGTTTCTGCCATACTGTTTTCCAGTTTTCCCAACAGATTTTGTCAAATCAAATACTAGATTACTAGGGTCATTGACTACTGTATGTTGTGTACCTAATCTACTCCACTGATCCACCATTCTATTTCTTATCCAGTACCAGATAGTTTCTATGATTACTGCTTTGTAATATAGTTTGAGATCTGGTATTGCTAGGGCACCTTCCTTTGTATTTTTTTATCATTAGTTCCCTTGATATTCTTGACCTTTTGTTCTTCCAGATGAATTTTGTAATTTTTTTCTAGCTCTATAAAATATTTTTGGTAGTTTGATTGGTATGGCACTGAATAAGTAAATTAATTTGGGCAGAATTGTCATTTTTAATTTATTGGCTCAGCCTACCCATAAGCAATTGATATTTTTTCCAATTATTTAGATCTGACTTTATTTCTGTTAAAATTGTTTTGTAATTGTGTTCATATAGTTCCTGAGTTTGTCTTGGCAGGTAGATTCCCAAATATTTTGTAATGTCTACAGTTACTTTAAATGGAATTTCTCTTTCTATCTCTTGCTAGTGGGCTTTGTTAGTAATATATAGAAATGTCAATGATTTATGTGAGTTTATGTTATATCCTGCAACTTTGATAAAGTTAATTATTTCAAGTAGTATTTTCAGTTGATTCTCTAGGGTTCTCTAAGCACACCATCATGTCATCTGTAAAGAGTGATAGCTTTGTTTCTTCATTGCTTATCCTATTTCTTTCAATTTCTTTTTCTTCTCTTATTACTAAAGTTAACATTTCTAGAACAATATTGAGTAATGGTGGTGAAAATGGGCATCTTTGTTTCATCCCTGATCTTACTGGAAAGGCTTCTAGCTTATCTCCATTACAGATAATGCTTGCTCACGGTTTTAGATGGGTACTGCTTATCATTTTAAGGAACACTCCCTTTATTAGTTTTTAATAGAATGGTTGCTGTATTTTGTCAAAAGATATTTCAGCATCTGTTGTAGGCCTGCAAAACTTTCAGCCCACAGGCTGCTTGTTGCATGCCAAAGGCTTTCCTGTACATATAAAGCATGTTTTTCCCTACATTTTTCGCAGGTGACCTGAAATCCTTTGGCATGTTGCAAGCAGCCTGAGGGCTATCAGTGACATGTTGCCTGCAAGTTGTGCAGGCATGATCTATTGACATAATTATATGACTTCTGTTGATTTTGTTACTGATATGGTCCATTATGTTGACAGTTTCTCTAATATTGAACCAACCCTGCATTCCTGGTATAAATTCTATCTGTTTATAGTGTATAATCCTTGTGATATATTGCTGTAATTGCCTTGCTGGTATTTTGTTCAAAATTTTTGCAATGATATTCATTAGAGAAATTGGTCTATAATTTTCTTTGTCTGCTTTAGCTCTTCCTGGTTTAGATATTTAGACTTCAAGGCTGGTGTTCTATCCATTGTGCCACCTAGGTGCCCCTAGTGATCCAATTTTTAAGAATTACAAAAAGCATGTTCCCATCCAGGGATGTAAACAGTTTAGCTCCATTGAATCCCTTATGTTTTCTTTCCCCTTTTTACCTGTTTATCAGCACCATATTTGTGTCATAAAAGGAATTTGTTAGGACTCCTTTTTTCATCTATTTTTTCTAAGTAGTTTATATAATATTGAAATTAATTGTTCTTTAAATGTTTAGTAGAATTCAATAGGAACCCATATGGCCCCAGGGATTTTTTCCTAGGGAGTTCATTAATTGCTTGTTCAATTTCTCTTTTTATGGGTTATTTAGGCATTCTCTTTCCTGACCTGTTAATCTAGGTAATTTATATTTTAATAAATATTCAATTTCTCTCAGATTGTCAGATTTATTAGTATATATTGGATAAAATATTTCCTAATGGTTGCTTTAATTTCCTCTTCATTGTTGGTGATTTCACCCTTTTCATTTTTGATACTGGATATTTTGTTTTCTTCTTTTTTTCTTTTTTAATCAAATTGACCAAACAATACCTGTCTTATTTTTTTTTTATAAAACCAGCTCCTAGATTTCTTTATTACCTCAATAGTTTTTTTTTTTACTTTTAATCTTATTAATCTCACCTTCAATTTTTGGGAATCCCAATTTTGTGCTCAATTAGTGATTTTTAATTTGTTCTTTTTCTAGTTTTTTTAGTTGCATGCCCAATCTACTGATCTGTTCTTTTTCCATTTTATTGCTGTAAGAATTTAGAGAAATAAATTTTCCTGTAAGTACTGTTTTGGTTGCATCCCATAAATTTTGGTATGTTTTCTCATTGTTGTCATTTTCTTTAATGAAATTATTGTTTCTATAATTTGTTCTTTGACTCACTTATTCTTTAAGATTAGATTATTTAGTTTCCAATTAATTTTTAGTCTATCTTTCCATCTCCCTTTGTTGAATGTAATTTTTATTATATTATGATCTGAAAAGAATACATTTAATATTTCTGCTTTCCTAAATTTATTCTGAGGTTTTTATGGCTTATTACAAGGTCAATTTTTGTGTAGGTGCCATGTACTGCTGAGAAAAATATGTATTCCTTTCTGTTCCCATTCAGTTTTCTCTTAAATTCTGTTATATCTCCCTTTCCTAATAGGCTATTTACCTCCTTAACTTCTTTCTTGTTTATTGTTTGGTTGGATTATTTAGTTCTGAAAGGGGACAGTCAAGATTCCCCCACTAGTATAGTTTTACTGTCTATTTTTTCCTGTAACTCACTTAACTTCTTTAAGAATTTGGATTCTATGCCACTTGGTGCATATAGGTTTAGTAGTGATAATGCTTTATTGCTTATGGTACATTTTAGCAAGATATGGTTTCCTTTGGTTTCCTTCTTTATCTCTCTTAGGTCTGTTTTTGCTTTTAATTTGTCTGAGATTAGGATTGCTACCTGTTTGTTGTTGTTGTTGTTTTTTTTTTTTTACTTCAGCTGAAGCAAAATAGATTCTGCTCCAGCCCCTTACATTTACTCTGTGTGTTTCTCTCTGCTTCAGATGTGTTTCTTGTAAATAACATACTGTAGGATTCTGGTTTTTGATCCACTCTTCTATCCATTTCCATTTTATGGGAGAGTTCATCCCATTCACATTCATAGTTATGAATACTACCTGTGTATTTTCTTCCATCTTATTCTTCCTCCTGTTTATCTTCTCTTTCCTTTCACCCCTTCCCTAGCCTCATCAGTGTTTTACTTCTATCTACCTCCTCCCCTGATCTGCCCTCCTTTCTGTCAGTCCTTCTGCTTTACTTAATCCCCTCCTCTCCTACTTCCATGTCAGGTAAGATAGATTTCTATATTCAACTGATTGGCTCTTTGAGTCAATACTGATGAGAGTAAGATTCAAGTGATGCCCATTATCCCCCACCCCATCTTCCTCTCCACTGTGGTCTTTTGTGCCTCTTCATATGAAATAATTTACCCCATTCTACCTCTCCCTTCTTTCTGCACCAAGTGTACTCTTCTTTATCATGCCTTAATTTTTTAATGTCATTCCTTCAAATTCACCTTATACCTGTACTCTCTGTCCATGTATATTCCTTTTAGAAGTAGTATTAGTGATCCAAATTTTTTATTTTTTATTTTATTTATTTTTTAGGCAATTGGGGTTAAGTGATTTGCCCAGGATCACACAGCTAGTAAATGTCAAGTGTTTGGTCTGAGGCCAGATTTGAACTCATGTCCTCCTGACTTCAGGGCCAGTGTTCTATCCACTGTGCCACCTAGGTGCCCCTAGTGATCCAATTTTTAAGAATTACAAATATCATGTTCCCATCCAGGGATGTAAACAGTTTAGCTCCATTGAATCCCTTATGTTTTCTTTCCCCTTTTTACCTGTTTATACTTCTCTTTGGCATTGATATTAGATATCATATTTTAGTTTAATTCTGGTCTTCTTTTTATGAAAGTTTGAAATCCTACCATTTCATTGAATGCCCATTTTTTCCCCTTGATGTATTATGCTTAATTTTGCAATTCATTCTTGATTGTAGCCTTAGCTCCTGTGCCTTTGGGAATATCATGTTCCATGACTTCTGATCATTTAATGTTTCACATGCCAAATCCTATTTTTATTTTGGGATCTCTTTCCTGAGATGATTGATGGATTCTTTCAATGCCTATTTTGCTTGCTGGTTCCAGGACATCAGGGCAGTTTCCCTTGATAATTTCTTGAAAGATGCTGTCCAAGGTCCTCCTTTTCATTATGGCTTTCAGCTAGTCCAATGATCCAATGAATCCATTATTTCTCCAAGATCTATTTTCCAGATTAGTTATTTTTCCATGGAGTATTTTACATTTTCTTCAATATTTTCATTCTTTTGAATTTGTTTGATTGATTCTTGATGTCTCATAGAGTCATTAGCTTCTACTTGCCCAATTCTAACATTTAAGGAATTGTTTTCCTCAATTAGCTTTTGCACTTTCTTTTCCATTTAGCCAACTGTACTCTTTAAGGCTTTGGTTTCTTCAGTGGATTTCAGTATCTCCTTTTCCATTTGGCCAATTCTACTTTTTAAGCAATTGTTTTCTTTTTCTGATCTGTTGACTCTTTTTTCATAATTCTCTTGCATCATTCTCATTTCTTTCTGAATTTTTCTTCTACCTCCCTTGAATGATTTTTAATCTACTTTTTGAGCTCTTCCATGAGTTTCTTCTGTGTTTTTTCCATTTTTCTTTGGTCTTTTGCCCATAAGTGTTTTGAAATTGTTGTTGTTTTCTGAGTTTATCTCTTGATCTTTCCTGTTACCATAATGACTTTCTGTGGTCAGATTCTTTTTTGTTGTTGTTTGCTCATCATTTTTTGGTCTTTTTCCTTTCTTTTAAATTTGAGCTCTGCTCCCAGGGTGGAAGGGGTACTGTCTTAGGCTTCTTGTGCCAGTGACTCCAGGTCCTGGCTGTTTACCTGATGCTGCACTGATGTTGCCAAGAGGACCACTTGGGACCTATTTGTCTATGTGCTGTTTTGAGGGGTGGTATAGCAGTGACTGGTGCTCCTTGAAGCCAAAGACTCTGGAAGCTTATCTTGTGCTGAGATGGGGTTCTCGTAGTGGTGTCTAGCACATGCTGAGGTTGGTGAGGTGTTTCTTTGTTTCCCTGAGACTACATTGAAACATGTGGCTGTCTGGATGCTGGTTACTACCTCTTTGCCCTGAGAGTATACTGAAACAGGTGACAGAGGCCCAGCATTGGCTGCTGCCTCTTTGCTTAGACACCCCTAGGGTTAGTGTTTACTTTTTTGCCCAGGGCTATGCTGAAGCACATGGAGGATTGGCCTTTGGAGGTTGCCTCTTTGTCCAGGGCTATGTTGAGGCATGAGTGGTTCTCTAAGCAGGAGTCTGCCCATTCTGATGACTATCCTGAGGCATATGGGAGTTGTTGGTGTTAGTGTTTGCCTGTTTCACAGCACTGGGCCTCAGGATCTACCACTAGTTTGCTGAGGTGGAATTTGCTGCTAGCTTGCTGGGATGCTTCCTTTCTTGCACTGTGCTCCTCCTTAACCCAAGAGAGACAGATCTTTCTTGTCAATTTTCCAAGTTTCTTGGGCTCAGAGATTGTTTTATCCCATTTTTCCTGGTTCTGCTCTTCCAGGATTTGTATTGGGTCACAATTTTATCATTGTTTTGAGGTAAATATGGGAGAGTTATGGCGATTTACTGTTTACACTGCCATCTTGGCTCCCAGAAACCATAAGCATCATTTTTGAACCTCTCCCCCCCTTTTTTTTCCTCCTGACAATTAATGGGCACTTCTTCCACAATGGTCCTCATTTTTGCGTCATATCATTTGTCTTTGAGAGTATTCCATTTTATACTTGTTGCTGTTTTTCTGGGCTTTTTCCATGTTCCCTCAAATTTCATTCTAAAGACTGTTTGATCTGATTGGTTAATTATAAGCCAAATACATTAGCTTATTAGGCTGATACTTTGCACTCATCTTTAAAGGTAACGTGCCAAATCTACACTTTAGATAGGAAATGAGGTCTATGGAGGTTGGATAAAGAAGTATGACGACTTGGAATTTTTTTCTCTCCCTTTTTTTTTGCCTGTATCCTTCTCAATATGGCCTCATTGTTAGTTTTTACAACTTTTAGGAATTCTCATAAACTGAGAATACTCTTTTGTTGAGTGTGATTACTAAAAGTCACCTTAGAGTCAAATATCAGTGATTTGGGGATTATTCATTATTTAGGATTAAGCATGTCTCTATTTCTCTCCCAGAACACATAATTATGTTCTATACTCTTAGGCTTCTTTTTTCTCAGGAGACAAATAAGGACGTAAATTTGGGTTGATATAAGCCAAATACCAATAGTAAAACCACGAAGTCCTTGTGAACCTGTAGGTAAAATATCGTAATAGTTTTTGTAATATTTGGTTTATTCTACTGCTATTTTTTTTTTTTTTTTGGTTTGGACCTATCATTTCATTGGTAGAAGGAATTCTTCCAATGGAGATCTTGAAGGGTACTGCAATGTGGGGGAATCTAGAGGCAAAGTGACTTACTCTAGGGTCACAGAGTCTATACAGGTCTTGCTTACTCTGTCTCTATATTTACTTGCTACTAAATACTTTAATAAAATGAGAAGTACAGAAGAATAGATTTGTAGACTGAGACAATAGCATTCAGATCATTTTAGAAATGTATGATGGATTGTTATTCTTTCTACAGTGTTTCTACAATGGTTTTTGATTCCACAGACTTAAAATGAAAAAAAAAAGTAGTTTTTTCCCATGCTTAAAAAGCATAGCTCTGGAAGGATTTATAACATTTTTTTCATTTTGCTGTGAATGCAACAGTTCAGTGTCAGTATATTTATACTATTTCTTAGTTTATCTGGTCAAGTCTTCAGGCTCTGTGACTAAAGCATGATTATTGCTTGGAACTGAATGTATCAATACGAGTTACAATAAGGAGCTTGGATCAAACCAGCATCTTGACACAGTGGTCCCATTTAGCTACATCTGTGTGGAAACAAGAGTTTCCTAATATTGAATTTCAAATAGCAGATTTTGCATTAAAAAATAGGGAGCTGGTAAGAGGAGGTTCACTCAGTGAACAAAATGTGCTTCCTGTGTTTACTTCTTGCAACTTTCCAGATGTGACACAGAGAAAGAATTGCCTAGTATCTATTTTTTACCTCATCTTGGTTCTTCAGAAAATTATAATTTACTGGAGGGAAGAGGGGCTAACATAAACCTAGTATTCCAGTGACAGAATCATTATTAGTAAACAGACTATAGGCTGAACATGGGCCAATGTTTGCTAGAAGAGAACTATTTGTTAAATTCATTAGTTAAGGGCAGTAATTACAGTTCTCCTCTAAACTCTAAAGATATTTTTTCTTGTTTAAATTAGGCTCCTTGGTTTATAACTATCACTAATGACTGTTGGGAAGAGATAATACATCTGAATCTCACAAATTTTATGAATTGTATACTCATATGTTTCCTAAGTGGAATCTATTCTCAGTCAATCACTTTGGTACTCAATAAGTCTCAGTCTTTTAATTGATACCAAAAAGATTGTTCTTCATGATAGAACTAAAAAGTGTATGTTCAGTTATGAGTCTACTGGTATATTTTCCTTCTTTCTTTTTTTAAAGCTTAGATTTTTGTGCCAGTTAAAATAATTAGTTGAGAGAAAATACTACGGAGGTCTACTCAAAGGCTTCTTGCTTGAAATCAGTGAACAAATACTTATTTCAGACTTTTATTTGCCTTACAGGCCATATAGTCCAATTCCTCATTTTATAGATGAAGAAACAGAGACAGAGAGGATAAATGATTTGACCTGTGTCACAGAGGTAGTAAGTATCTGGGGCAGTATTTAAACCCCAATTTGAACCTAGGACTCCATTTTCTGATCCAAGTATAGTGTTACAGTATTTGCTGTCGCCTAAGATAGAGTTATGTGGAGGTGACAATGGGTAAAGAAATGAAAATGATGGATTTAAAGTTGGATGGGACCTTTGGAGGTTAGGCCATCTAGTCCAACCACTTCATTTTACAGGTGTGGAAACTGAGACCCAATGAAGTTAAATGACTTCCCCTTGCTGTTAAAGGAAGGAGATTTATTTAAGATATTACTGAATGTTATTCACAGATCAATGTTCAGAGACACATAATGAATCACCTAAATGCATTCTTGGTATCTAAAATGTTAGTATAGACTTTGCTATCTTCTCTTCTTCATACATCCTTCATACATCCTAGAAACACATTTTAAGAAGAAAAAAAATCACACAAAAATTATTTTTCTGAATAGTTTGTCCTAAAAATACTTTCCTTCTGCTTTGGAGCAGTGACTACCTTAAAATTAAGGCCTCATTAAATGAAATATCTTTTGTCCCAAACTGGATAGATGAAGGGTTATGGGAACACCTGCAGACATATCATTGGCTCTGATAGAGGGAGACTAAAGTTGTACAAGCAATGTTCCACATTGATAGTTCCTCACCTTTGCAAAGAAGCCAAGGAAATTAATTTTCTCTTTCTTATATAGGGCCAAGTTTAGTTATTATAATCAGTGTTTTGTTGTTACTGTTCTTGCAATTTATATTGTTATATTCATTGTGTGCATTGTTTTCCTGTATTTGCTTGCATCACTTCATCGCAGTCTTGCCATGTTTCTCTGAATCCTTTATATTCTACATTTCTTGCTGAACAAAAATATTTCATTACATTCATCTTATGCAATTTATTTAGTCATTTTGCAGTTTTTTGAAAGGTATTTTCCTTTCTCTTTTTTCATCTTTTGGGTTTTGTTATTGTTATATAGAAATACTACTGATTTTATGGATTATTTTGCATTGTGTTGAGGTTGTTTCAATTTCTTCATTTACTAATTATTTGTAGTTTTATAAGTAAACCATCATGTCATTAAGCAAGGATACTTTTAGTTCCTCATTGTCAATGATCCTTTTGATGTTTTTCTCTTATCTTAATGCTACCATTTCTAGAACTATATGAAGTAAGCATGAAGGAAGTTGACACCCTTGCTTTAATTCTAAATTGATTGGGGAAGCTTTTATTGTTTCCCCTTTACAAATAATGCTAGGGAATATTACCCCAAGAATATTACCCAGAATTGAGACAAAACAAGGCACAAATAGTTCATTAATCTCCACCCTCCTTTCTTCCCCAGGAATATTAGGTGTATACTATGTGCAGAACACTATGCTAAACACTGAAGGAGATGCAACAACAAATAAGAGAGAAAGATATCAGTATTTACCTACCTATACTGAGGATTTAGTGTCTACTAAGTTGTAGGCACTGTGTTAGGACCTGGAAATGCAAAGACTAAAAATACTCTCTTCTTTCAAGTATTCTAAATTCTATCAGGAGATATAATATATATATATATATATATATATTATATGTAAAATATATATAAAATAAATACAAGGTAATTTGGGGGAGGGAGGACGTTAGCAACTGGAAGAATTAGGCATTTATGGAGAGGATAGTGCTTTTACTTAGCTTTGAGAGAAACTAGGAATTCTAAGAGGACCATCAAATTTCTCGCTACAACTCTGATGGAGAAGGTTATGCTAAAGGTATGCTAAAAAAGTACTTGGAATATTTGTATAGCCTCATAGTTCTAGAGATGATTGAAGCCTTCCAGCAATGCTGCCTTGCCAAATGAAAATTGTATGCTCTAAAAACAAGTCTTAGGAAATTGACTGTGCCATATCTGCTTTGGAGCACAGTTTTAGCAAACTGATCATGCAGAGATGAAAGAGGAAATACAGCTATGTACATTTGGTTGCAAACTACAGTAAACATCATAATTACTGGTTTCTTCCTATCCTGAACTGGAATGCCACTAGAAATGAGCCTAATACCTATACCACTCATTTGCAACTTTTAGATATGGACAGTATAATGTTAGGTTCTTTGTAGAATACAATTATAGACTATAATCTACATGAGAGCAAAGGAGATGTCTTATTTGGATTTGTTCTGTGAAATTTGGATTCAGTCAAAGGGCCACAGTTGAAGACCTACAAGGCCACATGTGACCTTGAGGCAGCAGGTTCCCCACCCCTGAGGAGTTCAGTTTCATAGATTAAGTGTTAGAAGAGACTTTTGGGGTCACCTAGTCTATTCCTATCCTTTCATGAGGATAAGGAAACTGAAACCGAGAAAAGTTAAGTGACTTGCCCAAGGTCACATTCAAGTAGCCAGTTGAGCAAGCATCAAAGCTAGGATCATGCCCTAGGTCCTCTCACTCTAAGACTAGCGGAGTAGGTTTTCCTATCACATTCACAGAACAAAAGGCCAGGCCATGCCGACAAGAGTGTTTCTTCAGAACACCAAAACAAAGGAGCTTGTGAACAGAGGACAAATCAGTTAAGGGAATAATAGTTCAGGCCAGGTCAATTTTATGTCAGGAGATACAATTCAGGGCATATTAGGGAGATGGCTTATCTCAGTGTGTCTCACCATATCTTTGGTCTCATTTCTGCTTTCACCGTAAATTGAGCTGCCATCATTTTTCTGGGTCAGGTTCTCTGACTTACATGTACCAATAGAATTACAGAGTGATTCCTCTTTTTGAGACTCTGACAGTGCACATTGATGATGAAAAGACAGTTGGCTGCTCCGTCCTGAAGCTGAAACAAAGACCAGAAGTAATGTGGAGAAACACACTGAGGTTTCCTGAAGGAATTATTGAATAAGATGCTTGTATTTGCACACACATAGCCCCATGGAGCAGAGCTTCTGAAACCCTTGAAGGTTTCAGGGAGATTATTTATTTCTCATTATTCCTTTGGTGGTTGGTATCGTAAACAACAGCATTTGAATTGATTTCTGAGGGGCTAGTTTAAGAGTAGATGATACTTATGAAGGATTCATATGGTAATGATGATAGCTCCTATAGTTTAATCTCAAATCTGGAATGTTTCTGGGTTGACAGACTTACAAATATAATGCTGTTAATCAATTAGAATCTTCCTGTTTTCTGAAAGCTTAGATTATTCAGAATTCCAATTCTGATCATTTGTATAAGGAAATGAGGCAGTGACTAACCCTGTATGGGTTCTGGGCATTGCATAATTCAGGTTAAACCATAATGATTTGCTTTAATCTTCTCTGAAAATTTAGTTAGATTTGGGTTTTAAATTAGTTCTTCAAAAATGTATGGAAGTGGACTTCAGAAGCCTCTTGGTACAGAGGTAAAGAAAATTTCAATTAAGTGAAAGTCCGATCTTTTTAATATGGTGCCTTATTCATTTTGACATTTTAAGAGCATTGTTCCTGGGTGTTGATTTGGAAGGTTCTGCAAAAAACCACAATTGGTTGGACTAGAAACTTGGCCTTGAATTCTGGAACTTTGATAAGAACCAAAATCTTTTTAAACTCCACAACACTACTTTTCTATTTTATCTTATAAATTACATTTATTTCATCCTCCTCTGCATTATATGTGCATTTCAGTTTTATGTTCTTCTCATTGCTTTTAAAGTCCAGACATTTTTTATAATCAAGAGTAATTATATGAAGTGATGGATGCCATGGGGAAAGTCCAAGATTAAGGTGATATTCACTATTTCTGGCTTCTGAGAAACTCTTAAGGGAACTAAGCTTACAGGAGCCTTAAGGCAAATTAAATCTTCTCCTTATATTTCCTTCTGCAAACTCAGTGCCACAGAGTTTATTACTGATGTAGGAGTGTAACACTTCCTTGGCATGGCAGTCCAGCCAGAGGAATTGTGCTAAATCTGCTTCTCCTGTTCATTGTTTATCCATTATGACGTGAGCAGTGAGTTTACAAGACACTTGGGAAACAGCAAAAAGCCTTGAAAAGCTGGGGCTTGATCACTGAAGCTGGTGGAGCCAGAAGGAAGCTCACTGCAGCATTTCCTGCAACTTCTCAGACTTGTTGCCAAAGTGCAGACTTTCCCATATTCTAAAAGGGAATCAACTTGAACAGCTACAAAAAGATGTTGTTTCTAATTATTTGTAAATGGGCCAAAGTGGATGGAGCTTCTCAAAATGCTCCCCCTTCCCAAAACACTATTCAACTTCCCTGGTATAGAATCTCCCTTCACCATCACTCCCATTGTGATTCATGAAAGGAAGGTGTAAGATAATGACCATTGTACCTTTGATTGCAGAAATAGCTTGTCTGTTAGCTAAAATATATGTAAGATTTTCTCAGCCATCAGAGCGAACTGTTCTATGCAATACACACAATTAAAGTAGCCTCTAAGCACTGTCTTTGTATTTGTTAGGATATTTAATTATGCTTTTGAGTGTTCTACATATCTACTTATAGCCTCAGGATTTCCTCATAGAGTCCCCTTCTGTTATGACTTCCTTGCTATTTCTTTCCCAGGCTAGACATCTTAATAGAGGTAAAAGGGAATAACATTGTAGAGGAGAACCCCAGAATTTAGAAGGCCATGTTAAATCTGTCTGATAATTCCTCCATTCTTCTGCTTATTCTTCAGTAAAAAAGAACTTCCACCTGCTCTCATAGATGAAATAAGTAGGAGTTAAACCCTGTGACAGATGGTTGGCCTGTTTATAACTCTAAAAGCTAATAGAAGACCACCTCAAAAGAGCATTGAGCACTGACAGCAGGTGCAGATAGGGAGTGGTGGTGGAGATGATGAAAGATATGCACGCAGGAGGTCCTTGACCTCTGGGAACACAGATAACAAGCCGTGTCTCCCCTAATTCCAGGCAAGTGCATGAAACTCACATACTAAGAAATGAAGGGACAAGTCCCCTATATTTGCTGGTATGGAATCTGATAGGTCCTGGGATCCTGATATCCTTTCAGACAATAACTTTGCAATTACTGTGCAAAGTACATTCTACAAGCTAAGGATGTTGACCTTCAAAATATAATAATCAGAAATGGGTGGCATCTTCCTGATATTTCCTTGATGTGAGTGGACAGGTATCCTATGCTAGGTTCTGATGGCAAGTATATAATCAGTATCAGAGACACTTTTGGGTTGCCCATTTTCTCACTGGATCATATCAGTAAACAAAGCTGGGTATCAGAACATTTACGAAGTAGGTGAAATTTGCCCTTGGTGTTCTTTTAGCTTACCTTTCCTTTGTTCCTGAAACAATCTTTCAATTTTTCAGAGGTCCTTCTTGGTGACTTACTTGGACTTTTCCTGCCCAGGAGTGCCCTATTCTCTCAAATAATAGCTCTTCCTTCCAGCTAACTAGTCCATCAGAACAGCTATGGCTTTGGGTGGTCATTTCAGCTAGATTAAAAACAAAACAAAACAAAACAAAAACCCTCAGTCAATGAACAAATATCTGTGAAGCGCTTATGGAGCACCAGACACTGAAACAGGCCTCTACTGTTGAGTTAGGGAACCATTCATGTTGGACCCAGTCATACATTCAGTCCTGGAGAGTAGAGTCTTTGTGAAGAGAGGGATCAGGCTTTCTGTCTTGCACCCTATGGCTCTTTACATTCTTCACCCTATGGCTAGGGGAAGAATGACTTTAAGTTTAGGTTTAGCCAATGTCTAGGGTTTTTCCTAAATGGAGGGAATAAAAAGTACTCAGTGTAAATCAGGTATAGCACAGCTATTTATTCTCTCCATGCAAAAAAGATTCACAAGTGTCTATTAACAAAGACTTAAAGAAGTAGCAACTTATGAGTACTGTTATGTTTTCTCAGAAGGTTGAAAATTGAATATCAAAACATGAAGCAGTTTGGCATTTCTGAATCAGCATTTCATATTTCACCTCAGCTTTGCACTGGCTTAAATAATTTCTCCCAGGTTCAAATCTTCTGGTGAACCAGGCCAAGGACTGGGTTCAGTCTCATGCTAGTGGTTAGTTTCTGCAAAATGTGTTGAAATAGTTTCCCGGGGCTCCACCTGAAGTATATATCATGCTGTTTGAGGACCTAGGATCTTTCAACCTTTCAAACTCACAAGGTTGCCTCCAAGGCTGGAAATATCCATCTCAGGATCACTGCTCAGACACCTATATTCCTGAAATAAATAAAATGGAAGAAATGGCCTACGACCAAGTTTCAGGCTATGCTATAGTGGGGAAAGAGAAACTCCTCTCATATTCCTCAGAGTCCTCTCACAATTAGCAGATGGGAAAAGGGAGTCAGCAGAGTGTAGGCTTACTGACTTAGTAACTGAGTTGGCTGACTTAGTGGTCAGTCCTCTCTGAAGAAACTCAGTTATGAAATTGTATGAATGATTCCAGACAGTATGAGGGACATATATCTGGGCAAAGGAAACTCTTCTGCTTACATGACACCACATAGGCAACCACCTACTCTGTCTACTTTTAAGGCCAGTTTTATCACTAAGTTACCTCTTTTCCAGCCCTAAAATGGGGACAAGATCCTGGTTTCACGTTCCTTATGCTCCAGATAAATATTTGTGATATATAACTAATTCTTTTGGGAGGGCTGGGTGAATGCTTCTTATGTAAAGCATTTATACTTCATACAGTATAAATGTAAAAGCTGAAGTTAAGATTAAATAAGGATTTTAATTTTAAAACTTTTTTAAAGTTATCCATGTCTCAGTCCCACCAACTTAGCAAGCATTTATTGTTTGTAAAGCAACTACCTTGCATTAGGGGCTATGAGAAGTGCTAGGCATACGAAGGCAAAAGCAAAAAGTCTCTGTCATTGAGGAGCTGTCATCCTACTGGGTAAAAACAACATGTAAACAGATAAATAAAAACATACACAAAGTAATTATGAAATACTTTTGGAGTGGGTGTGTTTATTCATATTTATGTGTAGGGCAGTGCTAAAAGCTGGCAGAATTGGGAAAGACTTTGTGTAGGAGGTCCTTGAGTTGTGTTTCAAAAAGAGCTTGGGATTCTAAGAGGTAGAGGTGAGGAAAGAATGCATTTTGGTTATGGAGGTTAGCCTATACACAAACTTGGAGGAGAAAGAAGAAATGTCTAGTACAGAGAACATCAAGAATGGCAATTTATTTGGATTATAGAGTACATGAAAAAGTTACAGAAAATAGTCATTTGTCCATGGAACCCTTGGTTCAGACTCATTTTATGGTATCTCTCTATATATCTGTCAAAGTTAATATTCCCATTAGGCTCCAGTAGACTCTTATTTCCTTAAGGATTAAGTATAAATTCCTCTCTGTTATTTACAGTCTTTAAACTCTGAGTCTAACCTATTTTTCTAGACTTATTACATATTACTCCCATTCACATACCGTATGGCCCAGCCAAACTGGCCTTCTGACTTTTCTTCACAAATAAGGTTTCATTCTCTGTCTCCATGCCTTTTCGTAGTCTTATATCCCCACATTTTGTAAACTCACTGTTTGACACCATCCAGTGTTCAAATGACATTCTCCCACATTCAACCTTTGCAGGCACCCAATAGGTATATTTAATTGAAAGATCAAAGAAAACAAATTACAACTCACAGGAGAGCTTTCAGAAAAGAAAGATATCCTCCAGTGAGCAATCTACTCCCAAAGATCTATATGCGTCTCCATAGCCACAAATAGACAAATTCCTCTCCTATTGCTCCTAGCAGGTGTTATCACTCACAGTTCCTCATTGACTCTAGAAATGTTGGGCATTGAACTCCATAGTGATGACTCTTGCAGTTTTGAATGGTACCCTGCAGTGACATCAGGTTTTGCTCTTGTACATGGATCGTCCTGTAATTCCACATAACTCCTAGTGGGTAGCACCAGCATTGTTTTCTAGCTATGAACAATCTGTCTACTAGAGCAAATCTTTCTCTGCCATTGGGCATAGGTTTTACCACTGCAATTCCATTCTATTCCATTTGTAACCCATGTAAGCTCTGAGGGTCCTTAATTCAATTCCCACTCTCATAGATGAGTCTTATATCCCTACATCTTCCCCTCAGTCAATATCCTGGAGGGATCACTGAGGATTTGGGGGGGCATGATTAATGACACTTACTTGAGCCCCCACTGTTGTGTTTTCCCCCAGATTAGCAGTTAAAAATCATTTAGTTACATAGCCTTAAGCAGCTTTTAGTAAAGGGTATGTACAGAGGTAGTATATTAACAGTTTTCACAAAACATCTGCCCTAAAGTTTGTGATATACTTTCTCACAACTACTTATAGAGTCCAGGAAAAAGTGGGCTTACACTTAGAGAGACTATATGACAAAGTTATTTCACAGCAGTTTTTTTCTTCCACCCATTTATGGAGTATTTAAGAAGTTCTTCTTAGTTAATATGGAAATATATTTTTAATGATTTCACATGTATAATTGATATCAAATTGCTTGCCTCCTCAAGGAGGGGAGAGATGATAGGAAGGAGGGAGAGAATTTGGAACTCAAAATTAAAAAAATGATAATTTTTACATGTGATTGGGAAATATGAAATGAAATAAATTAAAATAAACTTTAAAAAAGTTCCCTTCAGACCTCTTGCATTTCGTGGAGTTTCCTGTATATGTACAAAACTATGTCCATTCTCTCCTTTACTCCCAATGAGACATTGCCATCTTCTGATCTGGGGACGATACTAGGACATTGATGAAAGGATGCAAGTCCAACTTACTCTAGACTTTTCAAAGCTTACAAGGAATTCCTCTTGGCTAAGGCTAAAACCTAGGCCTCTCCTCAGCTTCACCCTTTCCCTGGGTGGTTTCTCCTCAGGAATGTTCTGGAAAGCTTGTTCCAGCCCCTCTAATGACTCTAATAGACATACATACCCACAGGTATGGCCAAATTTTCTCCTATTCAAACACAATTCTTGTGCAACATCACTATAGTCTGAAGAACTTTCCTCCATTTTGTCTAAAATCTATGACGGAGCATCTTATTACTTACTTTAGGTGGGGTGACTTGATTGAGTATCAGTGAACCTAATCCTTACATATTCCATCCCATTCAACAAATACATATTAAATGCCTACTCTAGTTTGGGCACTATGCTAGGCACTAAGGATACAGAGACAAAAATAGAACAATCCTTGCCCTGAAGAAACATGCTTCTATTGAGTAAAAAATATATACATATATGTACATATACGTGTATATACCTTGATATATACACACATAATTTAATCTATAAATATCAAATTCCCTCAAATGGTTCTGTTATCTCATCAACTTGAGATTATCTCTTCTGCAGTGCAGCTGTGCTTTCCCTTCCTATTTAACTCTCATTCATGTACCACAAGGAACTATTCTGGAGGTAGAGGAAAAACATCTAGATTCTAGAGATGTCCTTGTCTGTGTTAAAAATCTAGAGATGCTGATCCAGCCCAGGAAACTCCTATTACTGAAGTTATTTCTGTTTATTATTGCTCTTACCAGATTTTCACCTCACAAATTCCATCCAGGTAGAAATCCCTGCCCCATTCCATCTTCAAGAGAATCCTGGTCACCAGCTTTAGCAAGTCATAGTGACTATAGATGCCGATGTCTTTTTTTCCTTTAGACAACTGGAAAGTCACTCATAAAAACAATAACAGCAACAATAATAACTATCATTCATATCATGCTTTAAAGTTTACAAACTGCTTTACTAATATTATCTCATTTCATCCTTACAACAACCCTTTTTTGCAGATAAGAAAACAGAGGCAGGTAAGGTTAAGTGACTTTCCAAGATGGTCAGATAGTCATTACCTGAAGCTAGATTTAAATTCAGGGCTTTCTGACTTCAGGTCTAGCATTATATTCATGGTTTCACCTCACTTCTTCTATTAATTTTAAGAATCAAAGGAAGTTTTTAAAATTTTCTGTTTTATACTGAACTTAATCATCACTGAATATAAATATTTCACATATTTCATAACTATTTCAACTATGTTCTAGAACAAAAAGGAAGGATGTATACGAAACTGTGTTGTATGCTTTGCCAAATTAGCTTTCTAAGGCATCAAGGTTGGATTAATTTAATGGAAGAATGAGGAAAGTAGTACACTCTACTGATTTTCCAACATTCATTCCTCAGGAGATACCACTCGTTGAGGGATAGGTGAATGGGGAAAATGGAAAAGTCCTGGTACCGGCTACATGCATAACATAAGAAATTACTGTCCTTAGGCAGGCAAATAATGGTCACAATTGTGCCATATTATGTAAACATTCTGCTTGTGCATATTGCATTCATTTTTAATAAAATTTCATTTATTTTGTAAGAACTATGAATTGAAGTTTTATCAAGGATTAATTAAAGGTGAAGAACCACAAAAGCATATTTTGACATCTAAATAATAAAGAGAAACTCAAAGTAAAATGAATGCTTAACTGTTTAGGGGTGGTCATGGTAAAAGTGATAATGATAAATTGGGGAGAGGAAAGACATTCTGGTCTATAGCTTGACTAAAATTACTAACAAAAGAGAAATTGGCATTATGTGGGGTAACCCACATGAAAGGGCACATTAAGGACACTTGGTATAGAGTTAGAGGGCTTGGGTATGAATTCCCAGTTCAGTTGCTTACTTTTTGTGTTACCTTGGGCAAATCATAACCTTTTTGGGCTTCAGTTTCCTACTTGTTTTATTTCTTAAGTTCAGAATAAAAAGAAAAAAAAAAAGAAAAAAATGAGGCTGTTTGGCTGGATGATCCAAGGCTCTGTTCAGCAATAGAACTGTGATTTTATGACTGACGAGATATTCAGGAAGTCTCTTTGATATCCTTTCCCCCACCCTCCTTCACACTTCAGATCTAAAAATTGGTAGCTGACTTTAAAAAGACTAACAGGAGATAGTGGAGAGTTGAAAGTCTTAAATTTGGATAAACCTAATATGAAGGCAAACCTCAAAACTGGAAGAGACCTTAAGGATAATGGCTGTTGGCTGCCTTTAAATTGTGTCATACGTCTTGTATAGATTGCTTTGTCCTTCAAATATCTCCCCCAACAGTGTACCATGATTTGACTTCCCCTTTTACCTGACTTATTGGATACAGAAAGCCATTATTAATATAGAAAGCCCAAAGGTTCTCTTCTAATGTCTTCCTATAAACTCATTACTTCAAGTTAATTTATAGGATTAGCTAATTGTTACCTTGAAGGGTAAAGGAAACTTGGTCTGAGGGGATGGAATTTAAGAAAAGTTAAATTTCAATGATAGGAGGAAGGGAAATTTGCCAGAAGAAAGCCATTAGAAGCTGAGAAAATGGGAGTGTGGACCAGATATGGAGTCAGCAGATCTATTTTTGCGTGCTTTCAGAGGGGTATTCCCTTAACAGAATATAAACTCCTTGAGGCTAGTGATTATGTATTTATTTGTTTGGTCGTTCATTCATTCATTCATTCATTCATTCATTCATTCATTCATCCGCTTATCTATCTACTTATTTATTAAAATGCAAGTAATAATTTTTGTTAATATGAGTATAAAAAGAAATCAAGTCAGTTTTCTGCCAAAAAATGTAAAAGCCACTGAAATAGAGACACTGGCTAGGGATTATTTAACAAATATCTCCAATCTTATGTTTGATTTATCAAACATCTCCTACCACTACAATATCTCTTTCATCGGTCTTCTCTCCATTCTCACACAGTTTGCTCTAATCCATGCCCATATCTTCACTTCTCACTTGTACTATCAGGATAGTCTCTTAACTGGTCTCCTTGAATCAAATGTCTCCTCAAGTTTTCTCCTAGAATCATATCTCTTGCCTGTACAATCCATCTTCTATGCAGCTGCCAAACTGATATTCCTTAAAAACAGATTCATTTATATGCAAGGCACTGAAATAGGTCATCTTGGATCCTACAAAGCTGAATATAAAAGGCTCCTCACCTCAAGAAGCTCATAAACTAGTATAGAAATAAAGCAAGTACACAGATAACTACATTAAATTCATGGTATAATGTGATAAGTGATACTGGAGAATCTTTTCTTGAGTTTGAAGGATTCTCATCATCTGGCACAATGAATCATCTCATATCTGTTTTACTGGCATAAGCTTCACTGAAGTATACAGAGATAGAAATGAATAGTTACTAGATGATTCTAATCAGTCATCACTTCTTTCACATTATACCTCCACAAGGCCAGTGCTAAGAAATTGCTCTACCCAAACCAGAATTTCTGTTGGAGCTGAATAATCTGGTCCCTTGTGCTTCCTCGTTGTCTAGGCAAAAGACTTGGATGGCTGGGGCTTAACCTCTCTCTCCCAGGGCTGTTTGCCATTCTGAGTGATTTTCCTTTTTTTTTTTCTTTTTTTCCTCCTCAGGTATAGATACCAGGCATATTCTCAGGGCTTGAGTGATATATTTTGTGCAGGCCCAGGGAAGGTGTAATAACTTCTGTTCTTTGTTTGCTACTACAAAATAGAAAGGTATAACCAAACCACTATGGAAAGAAGAAGAGATTTTATTTTTCTGTACAACCCACCAGCACTTATGTGTAATCTCTTTACAGAAATAATTATTTTATTGATTTCATAAATCTTATTCTGGAGTTACTTAATCCATTTTAAAGTATGTTTGTTTAGCCATGGGAAACAGACCATATCTACTCATCTTTCTTTTTCTCTCTTTACAGAGAAAAGTATGGTTCTATGAACATTTTGGGATGTCCATAAGTGTTGAGAGGATGGCTGATAAAGCATTGGCTAGTGTCAGGAAAGAATGGTATTTTAAAAATTAGAAAACTTTGGTATCAGTCTTGTCAGCAAACTATGAAGCCTTACACTATCAATCTATGTAAACTAGGCTCCATTCGCTGGGTGATTGCCTGAGGAACTGTTTGAAGTTGTAGGAAATGATGGATTGTAGTTCTACCTCACTCAATTTTATCCCATTGTGGTGATGGCAAGTCAAATAATATATGAAAGGTAGACATGACCAGATTGAGAGTAGACAAATGTTATTCTTTAAGAGATGAAAGTTCTGGCACCAAAACTTAGGTGCATATGATGTGAAGGGAAACCTTGGGAGAATTCTCTGTAAGTTCCACATCACTTGGAGTTGGGAAATGGATTGTCAAACACTATTGTGATTGAGGAACAACAAATAGATTAGTATAGATAGACTGTATAGTGTATAGAGAGGAGATGAGTGCCTTCAAGTATTTGAAGGTTGTTATGAGGAAGAGGGATTAGATTTATTCTGTGTCAGACTAGAAAGCAGAACCGGGGCAAAATGGGTGGAAGCTACAGAGAGGGAAATTTTAATTCGTAGATCTAGATTTGGAAACAACATTGGAGGTCATCTAAAGAGGTGGAATCAAACTTAAATAGAAATGGACACTACCAGAACGTGCTTATGGATGTAAGTGAGCCTCATGTTGACTTAATTTTAAAATGTAGTATTATTTATGTTTTATTGTGTTTTTATTTATTTTGTTAATTGGTTCTATAGGCCACAGGCAGAGCTATAAATTTGACACCTCTGATCTAGACTAGTCCCTTCATTTTACAGATAAGGAAACTAGGCCCAGGGATGATAATGTCCCACAGTGACAATGGCAGAGTCAGGATTTGAACTCAGGTTATATGACTCCAAGTTCAGTATTCTTTCGAGTATACCATAGTGCCTCCACTAGGTTTTATATCAGGAAAAATTGTTATCAATTGTTGTTCAGTCATTTGCAGTTGTGTCTGACTCTCTGTAACTCCATTTAGGGTTTGCTTGGCTCTCTGTGACTCCATTTAGGGTTTGCTTGGCAAAGATACTGGAGTAGTTTGCCATTTCCTTCTCCAGTATATTTTCTAGGTGAGGAAACTGAGCCAAGCAGGGTTAAGTGACTTGCCTAGGGTTATACAACTAGTTTATGTCTGTGGCTAGATTTGAACTCAAGTCTTCCTGACTCTAGGCCTGGTGCTCTATCTACTACACCACCCAGCTGCTTTCGATTAGCATTTTCCAAAAATGAAATGAGCTACCTCATATTGCAATGGGGTCTACATTATTAGGCATCTTCAAGAAAAGTTCAGATGACCACCTGTCTGCTATACTATAGAGAGAATTACTTTTCTGGTACTAGTTAGACTAGATAGTCACTGAAGTCTGTTACAAGTCTGAAATTCTGTAATTCTAAAATTTAAAAATTATTCAAATTTCTTAACTGTCTCTTTACATACTCTCCCAATTATGAGTATCCTTAAGAATAAAGTTGAAATTCAAATAAGTAGCACATACCTATAGTCAGAAGGTATCAAGCTATTCAGTTCAGAACACAGAAACATGAACACACAATCCGCTTTCCAGAAGAGACACTCAATGAAAGCATCAGCAGGCAAGTACTATGATAAGCTGCTCTGTTAAATGAGTGAATGAATCTGATCAGTTTATCAAACATTGATCTCAGTGCCCTTTAGGAGACACCCTTAGGAGAGAGGGGAAAGGCCTCAACTGTATTGACTTAAAAACTGTATATGGCAATGGGAACAAGGGGCTTGCAAGATCACTGGGTCAAAGGCAGCAAAAAAACCTTGACTGCTTCACTCAGATATTGGGAATAATCTATTTCTAAAAGTTACTTTTGGATTAAAAGTTGTCTATCTGGTGCCCAAAAACTGGCTCACCATCGAACTCCATTCTCTTTAGACCTTTCCAGGGCATAAATCGATACAGAATTCTCAACTTGGTGAAGACCTGCAATGTGGAGGCCTTGCCTGTGGTCTCCCTTGCTTAGGTTGGCCTATAAAGCAAACATAAAGGGTTTCTTTTACACAGACATCCTTGTCTAGGCTGACAACCTTCTGGTGCCTTGCTTCCACTCCTATAAGGCATTCTTCAGAATCAGCAGGATGCTTTTATATGACCTCAAAAGGTTTTCAACAATATACCCTGCTTTCAGCATGTACAAACTGAATAAAATATAGAAAAGTGGCGATCTTTTTGGTTTTCCTCACAACTCATTCTTTCACACGTCCAATTATTCATTGAAGAAATATTTTCGAGCATACACTCTATGTATAGTATTGTTCAGGACTTGGTAGGGAATGCCAAGAAGTTTAACAAAAGTCCCTGTCCTTAAAGAACCTTGTACTTCTTTCCCTTGGAGTAAAGATGCTTATGTTCCAAAATCAAAGTGAAAAGAATCCGCAACTATCAATATTTTAATCACAAATGATCTTCCTGTCTCTCTATCCTGTCTCCCCAGACTCTGAATCTGCACTGATTCAATTAAAATCATGCTTCCCAGACAATTCATTCCTAAATATATTCAGTTATTTATTGGAAAAAAAAATATTGAGCAGATATTTGAGGAGAACTTGAGGCATCTTATTTTGGACTTCCTCATTTTACGAATGAGGAAACTGAGGTCCTGGTGACTTGTATCAAATCATAAGGAAGCGAGCGCTACTAGGATTTCAACTTAGTTCTCCCAACTCTTCCTGATATACCACATTCTCCCACTCCCTCCACAATTCATTAAATAATGATGATGATGATGATGATAATAAAAATAATAGCTAGTTTTCATAAAGCACTTTGAAGTTTTACAAAATGCTTTATAAACATTACCTCATTTTATCCTCACAATAACCTTGAGAGATAAATGCTATTATTTGTCTCCATTTTACAGATGAGGAAACCAAGGCAGAGAGAGGTTAAATGACTTGCTCAGGCTCACACATGTAATAATGTCTGAGACCAGATTTGTATTTGTTTCCTATATATTTCCTTACTTTAAAGATAGTTAATTATCAGTTGTCTATTTCCATTTCACTCAAATAATCCTTTTAAAATTATTTTCTTTATTTTCCTAAACTAATTTGATTGAAATAAAGTCTAAATGTTAGAATTATGCAGATAATTGTCTGTCTTCTTCATTTTCTCTGCATGCAGTAACTATCCTATCTTAGTTGTAATTACGTACCTTGCTGAAGCTTTTCCACCTCTGTGTGTATGTGTATACATGTACACACATACATACACAAGCACAAATACATAGACACACACAAACTTATATAATGTTCTTATTGGAGAAGAAACATGGTTAAAAGCCAAAAGAAGCAGACTCAACTAACCAACAGATAATGACCCTTTTCTTAATGCCTTAACAAAGCTGCAAAAAGTTATCTTCATTATCTGCACTAATAAAGGATGGGAGGTGCTGAAATAATCCAAAACAATGGCTTTTTAAAAAATAGACTTTTGGCTTGGAATAATCTCTCTTCGCTTCTGATATTTTCAACATCAAACTAGGTGGGAATGAGTATTCATTTAGGTTCTGTTCTACTGCATTTCTTATCAACCTTTATTAATTTCTGAGATGTTCATCCCAATTTACAAAAGACCAGTGAGTCACCTAGCATTACACAGCAATCAGAAGCAAAGTTAATTGAAATTAAGAGCTTCTAATATGTTTTCCTTCAGCTGTTCCTCTTATTAGAAAGAGAGAGGACTACTTTGTCAGAGAAGAAAGAGGGAGAAGATCATTTGCAAGTGTTTAAAAATATTTATATTTCTGATTACCTTTTCTTTTAAATTGGGGACTTAAGAACCTTTAATCTCTGGGAAGAAGTAGCAGGCAGTTAATTGTTACAGCTCACTTTACAGTACCGCTTTGGTAAATACTTTTTTCTGAAAGCCACTTAAGACTGTATGACTAATTTATTCTTAACTGATCATCTTGGGGGAAGGGAGAAGTATATCACTGGCAACTTGAGCCAATGCCATTAGTTAATCATTTTCAACTTCTGGGAGATACCTCTACAAACCTGAGGTGGGAATTTAGCCTTGTCCCACACATGAAAATCATTGGTGTGAATGAGAGTTGTGATGAGGACTGGCAACCTAGATGATATTGTGGGGGACATAGGGCTCCTCATTCATATTTCTCGGAAATTAGAAATGCGTTGTGGGGTCTAAAGCTAGAGAGATGAACTTAGGTAAAGGAGGGAATGATGAGATAATTGGGCAAGTAGAAAAGAGTAAATATTGATTAACTCCCTGCTTCTTTAACCAGACCAATGACAAGTATCCCTTGGGAGGGGCAAACTACACTCTGCTTAGCGAAACCTCTTATATAAGCAGAAGTTGCTTCTTATCAGAAAAAAAAAAGAATTATGTACAGAAAATATTTTCCATTGATGTTTAGATGTATAAGTAAACATTTTCTAAGGAGAAGACATGGCAAATATTTTAAAAAATGTTTGTTTTATATAGGCATGGCTTTAGTCTTTCTGGATTCTTATCTCCCCTACACCCATTAAAAAGAGGTGATTCAAATTACTATCACACCAATTCAGTTGTCTGTAAAGAGAATTTTGGAAATCTTGTATGTTAATCAAGGGCATTGAAATCAGTGGATAAAGGATGAGGACTGCTGAGTGAGAATGACATTTCCTAGAATTTACAATTCAAAACTGTCTACCAAAATGATTCCACTCCCTAAACACCCCTTCAGGGAAGTTGGCCCTTTTTGACAGGTGAATAAATAGGGCCACTGAAGGGTTAAGGGATTTACCTCAAATAATGTCAGATGTTTGCCCTGGCATTTAGGTTCTGCTTCCCATACCCTACAGATATAAGGAGGTTTTCAAAAGAGAATATCCAAAGAATCTGTGCCAGAGACATGTGATTTTCTTTTATCATACAATGTAATTTGATTCTGAGGGATTGGCTGCACAGTAGAGAAATTGGGAGTTTGCCAGTAAGAGGAAACAATATGTTAGTGAAGAAATAATCTAGGATGACTTACATTTCAATCAACTTCATAGATAAAGTCAGCAGAAATAACAATAACTATGGAATCATAGTTAAAGTCTAACATGCAGTGGAACCACTGACCTCTTTTCTTTCAGTTTGAATCTCGTTTTTGCCTTAGATGTTAAGTTCTGCAAAATGTGTTGCAATTTTACTTGCATTGTGTCATTGAATTACTGCAGCATTTATTTACCAGATCTTATGACAGCACAGAGCAAATATAATCAATTGACCAAGGCTTACTTTCACATCACCATTACTATTAAATGATATTTTTGAATGGTTATTAGATATATGGAAAGTATGGAGAATGTATCACTTTGACTTGGTCCTTATTTTCAAATGGTTTCTTACCTCTGACCTCTGAGAACTATAGTACTTCATTAATTCAAGGATCCATGATTTTATCATTGTTAGTACCCTTTCAATAAAAATCACATGATCTCTACACATGAGTAGATTTTTTTCCCCTGAGCTATTCTGTTAGAAAAATCCATAACTTAGCATATAAAAATCTGGTGATGAGTATCTTTGAATTAATTAGTTTGGTACCTTAGTGGTAAACATAAAATCTGTTCACCAGAGCTAAATGAGTGGGTACAGTGGAAAGAATGCTGGATTTGGAGTTAGCAAACCCAGGTTCAAATGCTGTCTTTGCCACTTATTCCCTGTGTGACCTTGAGCAAGTGATTTCTCCTCTGTGGAACTATCTTCATTTGTTAAATTTGGAAGAGTATAGAGGAAGTTTGGTTTAGTTGACCTCTAAGGATTTATTTTAGATCTAACTGTATTATGTTATATTACTTGAAGCCTTTCTAGCTTTTTGGACCTACCAGAGATTCTACTCTGTTGGCATTGTCTTCAAGAACTTGTAGATACTTCCATATCACACTGAGGCATCAGGTTAGGACAATATTAGAGAAGATAGACAGCCTTTTGAATAGGCTAAATCATTTCTTTCCCTTGTGTAATTCCTAACTTGTTAGGGGATGCCATCTGTTGCTACCAGCTAGGATTAGCAGGGTATTTGTGATTTTCTCAGTAGATGCCAGAATATTAGTGAATGAGAAGTCATTTAGTAAATCAGGTATGGAGTAAGTACTTGTTCTTTCCACATTTCCATGTCTTCAGTGATGATGCTAAGATCATGTTTGATATTTTGACTTTCTGTATAAATCCATATTATTGACACTGCTGTATAACAACAGGCTCAAAAGGACTTAGGTGAAGATCTTCCTTTGAACAGTAAGCAACAAACATTTATTAAATTCATAGTATGTATTAGGCATTGTACCAAGCACTGGGAACACACATAGAAAAACAGTCTCTGCCCTCAAGGTACTTACATTCTAATGGGGAAAGACAACATGAAAAAGATGGGATGAAGATGAAGACACTCTTTGCAAGGGCATGGTAGAGAAAGTTCAGAGTGCAGCCTAGAGAATGATATATAGTGGGCCTGGGTGTCCTCCTTAAGTGAAGGTTCTGAGAGGAGTCAATCAATCCAAGAGAGAGGTCACAGTGTACTTTTAATGTGTGAATTCCAAGAGCTTCTAGAATGGAGAAATTTCTGGGGAAGGTGGAGAAAGTCCAGAGAGCAGTCTGGATAGTAATGAACAAATTCCATAATTGGAGTGCAGTGAAATGTCACAATGGTTTCCATATGGGAGCAAGCTTCTTAACCTTTTTTTCTTTAACATAAATATTTTTATGTTAAATAAAATATAAACATAATAGTTTAATAATTTAAGGTAGATACAAAAAAGAAGAATCCATTAATTAGTCCTTCTTTTTATCTATAACTATCAACATGTATATAACATTCTATTGGTGGGCACTGTCACACTTCCCAGAGGATGATAAAGATGCTGATAATTTGTAGGATGGCTAGAAGAGGATTATCAGAATGCTAAGGAGCATGGAGGGTAAGGCATAAAAGAATCAACTTAAGAAAAACACTAGAGATATGTAACCTTGTGGAAAGAAGACATGAAGAATATTATAGCTTCCTTTATGTATATGAAGGAATCTCATTTGGAGGCAGGCATAGATTTATTCAGCTTGGCCCTAGATGGAACATGTAGGAGCAAAGAGTGAAGCTATGGAGAGCCAATTTTTTCCCATTGCAGGAAAAACCCTTCTCAACAGCATTTTGTAAGGGGAATGGATTGCCTTAGAAAGTACCTGTTGACTAGAAGTCATCACATATAGATGACTACCTATCACTGATGCTGCAGAGAGCAATTTCTGTTCAAATTTGTATTGCATTAAATGATTCCTGAAGTCCCTTCTGACCTTGATATTCTTCGCTATACCCTCCTTCTTATTTGTGAATTTCATCAGGTAAAGAGAATTTATCATTTTTGTGATGTTTATTTCTTTTAAGATTGAGATGAACTATTTAAATTATGGTAATATTAAATGTGCTCACTAATGACAAATCTAGTTTCTTGAGATAGTTTGGTGAGATTTTGTTTCAATCATAGATAGCATCAAAGGAGGGGAGGCAAATCAATAGAAAAGTTCTGGAACATAGAATCTATCTCTAAGTCTAAAGTGATACAAGGTTATACTGATTATGACCTAATTCCACCAGACTGAGCACATGTTAAAAGTGGATGGAGAGGCAGCATTACATGGCTAGAGATCATGTTGGGGTCTGGAAGATCTGGGTTCAAGTATTGATACTAATGTGTATTGGATTTGAGAAGATGGGCAAATCATATAACCTCTAGGTGCTCTAAGACTATAAATTACAGATGAGTTGTTAATCTGCAAAAAAAAAGGGGGATGTGAAGGTGAATTTCCACAGATAGAATTTCCTAGACTCATTAAATTAAAGATCTAAACCCCATCCCCTCAAATAAGGGAGTGGATGACTGGAGGATGTGCAAATGAATATATAAAACTGTATAATCACACAATAACACATCCACAAAAGTAAAACACATAAACCAAATATGTAAATTCTAAATAAATAGAGTGGGTAGTTGTCAGAGTGAGGGTAGGACTAAACAATAAAAGCTCCCTAAAGAGGTTAATTTTGGGGCAATGTCTTGGAGGTGATGATGGATAAGGATTAGCAGGGAGAGAAGAAGGGATCTACTCACTAATTTGAAGGAATGGGAATGACTAAGGAAGGCACAGTATGGGAACTTGCATATTCTCCCTGAAGGATATAACTGTCTATTTTTTATGACTGTGATTCTTATTAGTAATCTTAACTATAACTTGTTGTCAAGATGTGCCCTAGTGACAAACTAGCTGCCTGTGAGCCCGTGTGGTCCTTGTCTATGGATGACAGGATTATTCTGTCATTTATCTCCATGGGTGGTTATTCATGGAGGCATCATTTAAAGTTGTTTATGCTTATTATCATCATTCAACACCTGAAGTCAAAGCATTTTGAAAAGATAACAGTTTGGCCAATTAGCAGGGCAGTATGATTTTTGAAGCTTTATGAGACAGCCTGAGAATCCAGGAAGCCTGGGGCCTACATTGATGTTTTGCTTGTGGGACAAAACCAAATGTATACTTTGTTTTCTCTGTTATTAGAAGTTGTGTAAAATCTTGTCTTTGGCTTATATGTGGGTCATCCTAGGAATATATGGTATGCGATACATAAGAATATGATTATTCTTCTGTAAGAATCTTTGTTTATACTGAACAGGCCCTTAAAGTATTTTTCCTTGTTAGTGGATGCTGGGAGAAGTAATTGAAAATTCACTTTCAACTGCCGAGATGAGGATAAGCAAATATAGTCTTTTTTGTGACTTTTAATTTTTGAATTTATTTAGTATTTTTTTTTCTCAATTACATGTAAAACATTGCAAAAATTCCTCAATAATAATAAAGAAAGTAAAAACAAAGTATACTTCAATCTGTATTCAGATACCATCAGTTCTTTGTCTGGATATGGATAGCATTTTTCATCTTAAGTCCTTCAGAGTTGTCTTGGATCATTGTATTGCTGATGATAGCTCAGTCATTCACAACTGATTATCTTACAATATTGTTGTTACTTTGTACACAGTACATTTCACTTTGCCTCAGCTCATGTAAGCCTAGGTTTTTATGGAGAGCATCTTACTCATCATTTCTTACGGCACAAAAGTATTCCATCATAATTATGTACCACTATTTGTACATCCATTCCCCATTTGACGTGCATCCCCTCAATTTCCAATTCTTTGCCACCATAAAAAAGCTGCTATAAATATTTGTGTATATATTGGTCCTTTTCCTTTTTTTAAAATCTCTTTTTGGAGACAGACCTAGTAGTGGTATTGCTAAGTCAAAGAATATTACATGGTTCTATAGCCATTTGGGGGTGGGGCATAGTTCCAAATTGCTCTATAGAATGGTTGAATCAGTTTACATCTCCACTAAAAGTGCATTAATGTCTCATTTTCCACACATTCCCTCCAACATTTGTTAGACTTGTTTTAATTTGCACTTCTCTGATCAATAGTGAGTTAGAGTATTTTTTCATATGGCTATAGATAGCTTTGATTTCTTCATCTGAAACCTATTCATATCTTTTGATCATTTATCATTTCGGGAGTGGCTTTTATTTTTGTAAATTTGATTCAGTTGTCTATATGTTTGAGGCCTTTATCACAGAAACTTGCTTCAAAATTTTTTTCACAGCTATGACTGCCAACTGTATTTCCCTCCATCCTATTCCCCGACCCTGTTTATTCTATTTTCTCTCTCCTTTCACTCTGTCCCTCTTCAAAAGTGTTTTCTTCTGACTACCCTTCCCCCTAATCTGCCCATCCTTCTATCACTACCTCCCTTCTTTTATCCCTTTCCCTTCCTACTTTCTGGTATGATAAGATAGATTTCTATACCCAATTGAGTATGCATGTTATTCCCTTTTTGAGTCAATTCTGATGAGAGTGGGGTTCACTCACTCCCCCTTACCTACCTCATTATCCCCTACACTATAAAAGCTTTTTCTTGCCTCTTTTATGTGAAACAATTTACCCCATTCTATCTCTCCCTTTCCCTTTCTCCCAGTACATTCTTTTCTCACCTCTTAATTTTAATTTTTGAGATATCATCCCTTCATATTCAACTCCTACCTGTGCCCTCTATATATACTCTTTCTAAGTACCCTAATAATGAGAAAATCCTTATGAGTTGCACAGGTGTCATCTTCCCATGTAGGAAGATAAACAGTTTAACTTTATTAAGTTTCTTATGATTTCCCTTTCCTGTTTACCTTTTTAAGCTTCTCTTGAGTCTTTTGTTTGAATATTGAATTTTCTATTCAGATCTGGTCTTTTCATCAAGCATGCTTGAAAATCCTCTATTTCATTGAATGTCCATTTTTCCCCCTGAAGAATTATACTCGGTTTCGCTGGGTAGGTGATTTTGGATATAATCATAGCTCTTTTACCCTCTGGAATATCATATTCCAAATTCACTAATCCTTAAAGGCAGAAGCTGCTAGATCTTGGGTTATCCTGATTGTGGCTCCATGATACTTGAATTGTTTCTTTCTGGCTGCTTTCAATCTTTTCACCTTGACCTGGGAGCTCTGGAATTTAGCTATAATATTCCTGGCTGTTTTCATTTATTTTATCTCTTTCAGGAGGTCATCAGTGGATTCTTTTAATTTCTATTTTGCCTTCTGGTTCTAGAATACCAGGGCAGTTTTCCTTGATAATTGCTTGAAAGATGATGTCTAGGCTCTTTTGGTGATCATAACTTTCAACTATTGAAATTTCAAAAATTTCAATAATTTTTAATTCATCTCTCCTGGATCTGTTTTCCAGGTCAGTTGTTTTTACAATAAGATATTTCTCATTGTCTTCTATTTTTTCATTATTTTGGTTTTCTTTGATTATTTCTTGATTTCCCATACAGTCATTAGCTTCCATTTGCTCCATTCTAATTTTTAAGGACTTATTTTCTTCAGTGAATTTTTGTGCCTCTTTTTCCATTTGGTCAATTCTGCTTTTCAAGGTGTTCTTCTCCTCTTTGGCTTTTTAAGGCCTACTTTGGTTTTTTAGGGTGTTATTTTCTTTTGTATTTTTATGTCTCATTTACCAAGTTGTTGACTCTTTTTTATGATTTTCTTGCATCACTCTTATTTCTCTTTCTAATTTTTCCTCTACCTCTCTTACTTGATTTTCAAAATCTTTTTTGAGTTCTTCCATGGCCAGACACCAATCCATATTTTTTCTTGGAGGCTTTGGATGTAGGAGTTTTGACTTTTATCTTCCTCTGAGTGTGTGTTTTGATATTTCTTGGCACCATAGTAACTTTCTATGGTCAGAATTTTTTTCTGTTGTTAGCTCATTTTCCAGCCTATTTCTTGACTTTTAACTCTTTGCTACAGTGGGGCTCTGCTTCCATGCACTATCCCAAGTTTCAAGGTTTTTGTGTAGCTGTTTTCACAGATACTTCTAGGGACCTGTAAGCTTTCAGTTCTTCCAAGATGGTATGTTATAAGGAGAGGTGTGTTTACTATTCTTCTGGCTGATGTACCTGTGTAGCTCTTAAATGCTTCCCAAGATGGCATTATTTTTGGTGCTAGTGTTGACTCAGGTTGAACTTGTAGTCCACAAAAATCCCCAGTTTTTTTTTTAGATAAGCCAGTATTTTACTTTTGAGGTTTTTTTTATCCAAGTATGAATTCACATTTGTTCCTATTAAATGTAATCTTATTTGATTCACCCTATTGTTCTAGCCTGTCAAGATTTCTTTTTATAGTTTGTTTACTATTCCTCCTGCTTTTATGTGATCTGAAAATATAACATGTAATTTATGCCCTTACCAAAGACACTGGGGAAAATGTTGAACAGCACGGGGCTAAGCATGGGTCCATGGAATACTCTAGAGGAGTTTTTTTGTCAACATGTAGTTGAACATATGATTGAATCTGGCTGACCAGGTCCAAATCCATCCAATTATATTAACGTGTAGTTTGTGTCTCTCCAACCTTTTCCACAATAGTTGCATGTTCACTATTAGCATAGATTTTAAAATATAAATGAATTTTCTGCATTTTTAATAAGATAAAAAAACCATTTCAATCAGTACAGTTATAAAAATTTAGAAAAATCACTTGGCATTTCCAGAAATTTCAGCTTTCTCCATGTTTTCTTTTGGCATCTTTATTTTTTTCATATTTGTTCTCTGGGCATCAGCCTTTCCTCTTGTGTATTTGTGAAACTTCTTTGCAGGTGCCTTTTTGGGTTTGGGGTATGGATTCAGAGGATCCAAATAGATATAGTATTCACTTGACCTATCAGTTTAGTATCTCTGTCAGTAAAGGAAATTAGGTTAGTATGGTCTGACCTGTCATTGATGAAGCCATGCATGTTCCTTGTAATCATGTCATCCTTAGCTAAATATTTATTGATCAAAACTTTAATAATAAATATTCAAAATTTTGCATATATAATAATGATAATCCTCCAAATTCTGGTTTGCATAGGTTATTCTAGTTGACCATAGGTTCAGACAGATCCTACTAAGCTGGAAGGGTTTTGAGAATGGGCTTTAATGGCAATTGTTTGTCTTTCTTCTAATTATTAGCATTCAAAACATGGAGAAACTCAATGCCAAAAGATTGTCTTTCTGGTAATAAATGCTATGAACATAGCAACTCATCAACAATCATGACTATTATTTGTTAAGATATTAAAAGCCTGTGACCTCAATCAATGGAATCAATCATTCATCCTGATGAAATTACACACACACACACACACACACACACACACACA